>NC_134360.1:67692687-67767687 GCF_048569485.1 Anomaloglossus baeobatrachus
AGAACAATTCCATCACCTGTTCAATGCTAAGGAAATTTGAAAACATGACCTGTTGGGAGCCATGATGACTGGAGTTTGGGAAATACTGCTCTAGATCAATGTTCCCCAACTCCTGACCTCAGGACCCATCACCATTTGATGGAACATTTAATTATCCCATGTGTAATACTAGGAAAGCCGTATAACATGCACTGTTGGTGGGTCCTGAGGACTGGAGTTGGAGAACACTGCTCTAGATGCTCAAGGGACATCGGGTGGGGTGGACGACACTGACTTGTTTCTTCAGGCTGGTGTCCTTCACCACGCTGGCGGTCCTTGTTGTAGACAGTCAGTAACACACGTGACATGAAAGCTGACTTAGCAATCAAAAAGTTCACTTTATTCTTCTCACCGTTATGACAGACATGGCCTTCCTTTCGCTTCCTTCCTCTTAGTGTGGGGTACTACCTCTTGACCTGTTCCCCTCCGCTATCTTGTATCTCGTCCTCAAGCTCCGGGGTCTATGTCTCCATCCACTTGACTCACCTTCACCTTCATTCGATTTTGGCACTCAAGCCGAACGACTCTGTAAGCCCGCCGGGGTGAGCCATAGGCTCCAGACCTCTTGAGGATACCTTCCCTGACTGGCCCTAACATTGAGGCCACCTCTTCTCACACTTGAACCCTATTCTAGACTGGTTCCTCTCGAGACCTCCCAAACAAAATATTTCCCACATTTGTCACTACCCCTTTAACCCTATCTCTTCCACCCTGCTACTATCTCTGCCCAACCACTAGGTTGCACCTATGATAACAGTCCCAGCTAGCAGCACAGCATATCAACACACACATTTAGCAATAGGCATAACACATTGTACTCTACATAACCATATACTTTACATGGCAGGGCTCGACCACCTCCTACACAGGTACTGCAGGAAAGCGCAGCGTAAAACATTTTCATGGATACCTGTTTCACTGCTATACCTGCTCTATAATTGTTTTTTATTCATATGCAAATTAGCTTTGCACATGCGCTGGTGGATACAGGTGCACTTGCAGCCTATAGATCCTCTATCTTGCTTCCCCCTTCACTTCTTAATTGACAGAAGAAGAGGATGGCACCGGCGTGGAGAAGCATAGAAGAGCCAGGGACTTCAAGTGCACTGGTTCACCAAGCACTGGTTCACGTCATCGGTCGTGCTTCTATAATAACCGCCGGCTGCTGCGGTGAGCTGTCGGTGATCCCAAATGTCTGCTGATTGAACAACATGTGCGGCTAACAGGCAAAGGTGGATCCACATAGCTTACGCTTGCCACTTACATCACACTGTCAAAATGTGACAGCGGGATTTAAATAGCCGCGTTGGGTATTGCGTTGCTCCCCGTCGCCATTGGAGACCCTGTAATGTGATCACGGGGAGCTGCTGGCTGTCATGATAGCTGATGCAACCATGACGTATTTCCTGTAGGAACTGACAGAGCAGTGGCTCTTAAAGGAACAGTGCATATTTGCTGATCAGAGCTGTGCAGCTCTGATCAGCAGAAATGCACAAGGGATCAGACTGCTGATCCTTATAGTCCCCTAAGGGGACAAGTAAAATAATTAAAAATTGTAAAAAAAAAAGTTTTTAAAAATATGAAAAAAAAATAAAAATTTAAAAGTTCAAATCTCCACCTTTCACTCCATTGAAAATAAAAATTTCAAAAATAAAAAATGTATACATATTTGGTATCGTCGCTTTCAGAAATGCCCAATCTATCAAAATATAAAATCAATTAATCTGAATGGTACACAGCGTAGCGAGAAAAATATTTCAATTTTTGGTTGCCGCAAAAAAAAATTAAAAATACAATAACAGGCGATCAAAATATCGCATCTAAGCAAAAAGGGCATAATTAAAAATGCCAGCTCAAGATGCAAAAAGCCATCACTGAGCCCCATATCCCAAAAAATGCGAATGCTTACAGGACTCGGCCACATCCATTCCATAGGTTTTTTCTCTTTGTATACAGAGCCCTATCCTCCTGCGAGGGAGCAGCCATGGCACTCACCCGAGAAGGAAGTTGTTCCCATTGCAGATTTGCAAGGAAGCGTCTGTCTGGGCTTGAGTGAAACTAATATCAGTTTAATCAAGTTGTCGGCCAGGACTTTTATTGCCCTTTTGTATTAAAGGATAATGCTATAGACGCAAGATCATCTAGTGTAGTGAAAGTGTAGGTTATTGTATTTCACATATTTGGCAGCACATCCACCTTTTGAAGGTTTGAAGAAGATACATTTGGCACGTGCATTGTTCTTTTTTATGGTTAGTATTTATATGGTTGGTTTATAGGGAGGACAAAAGTGGCAAATGCTCTGCCATCGATAAGCTTATAATATTTCCACAGGATGATTAATAGGACAGTTCTTGTACGTAATAATTGTAGTGGCATCTTTTTTTTTTTTTTTTGCATTATATAGTAGTATTATATTTAAACTCTAGATGGTACTATTATTTATTTCTTTTTTTATTCTTTTTTTATGGTAGTTACTATTAAATGGACTTGATGTGGCTGTATTACTTTCATGTCATTTTTTTCCTAGCCTGTTTGTTAACTTTATTTAATGTGCTGAAGGGTCTGTCCTTTTGAGACCCCCACTAATCCTGAAAATGAACAGCCCACAGTACTAGTTTAGTAATGTCTTCTAAATCCAAAAAGTCACTGAAATTCCAGCACCTTGTTTAAAAAGGTAAATCCTTTATGCAGTCATGATTAAAAACGCATATAGCCATGTGCCGCGGTCATAAGCAGAGCCTACTGAGGGTGAACACACCCGTGTCGGTGTTTTGGGTGTCTGCGTAGTCCATTGCACAGGGCTGTATATGTTTTAAATCATGACAGCCGTTGCTCCCTAGTCTAGGAGTTTCCATGCACCGTACACCAGGATCATAACGTCAGATTTCTCAACACAAAAGCTGTTTCAATGGTGAGAAGTATCCCTCATCCTTTTTTCTTTTTGTCTTCTTCCAAGTTTTACCTTTGCAGAGATATTCCCGCCTATCAACTGCAGCAAGGTCCCGGGATCTTGCTGGAGAGTGTTATAGGTGCAGCACTAAAATAGCACTGAGCCTTTTTGTTCTCAGGTGCAATGGACGTCCCAGAGTCTAAGGGGTACTTTGCACGTTGAGACATCGCAGCAGCGGGGTCAAATCGAAAGTGACGCACATCCGGCGCCAGTAACGACGTCACAACATGTAAAGCCTAGATGCACCGATAAATGATCGCAAAAGCGTCGTAAATCGGTGATCTGTGTAGTGTCGGTCATTTTCATAACTTCACTGCAGCGACAGGTACGATGTTGTTCCTCGTTCCTGCGGCAGCACACATCGCTGTGTATGAAGCCGCAGGAGCGAGAAACTTCTCCTTACCTGCCTCCACTGGCTATGCGGAAGGAAGGAGGTGGGCGGGATGTTTACGTCCCGCTCATCTCCGCCCCTCCGCTTCTATTGGCCGCCTGCTGTGTGACGTCGTTGTAACGCCACATGACCCGCCCCCTTAAGAAGGAAGCGGGTCGCCGGCCAGAGCGACGTCGCAGGGCAGGTAAGTGCGTGTGAAGCTGCCGTAGCGATAATGTTCGCTACGGCAGCTATCACAAGATATCGCATGTGCGACGGGGGCGGGTACTATCGCGCTCGGCATCGCTACCATCGGCTAGCGATGTCGCAGCGTGCAAAGTACCCCTAAGAATTTGCTGATCTTGATGGAATGTCCTAGAAATATTCCCCATCATATCTGTTTTAAAACTATCAATGGCACATTTAGCTGTGGAATCAAAGTACACCTTTCAGTAAGGGTCCGGAACTGAGCTCTAATAAATTTGCCTGATGGAAAAAAAAAAATCGATGGTCTTCAATCAGTGGCATAACTCAAATCTTGTGGGCAAAATCTCAAACAGGGCCCTCAACAATTATGGGGCTTTAATAATATTGGTCTCCTCATATTGTCCAAAGGGATTTTTTGTGCCCCCTAAACCCAGGTGTAACTTCATCCTTTAAACCCTCCATAGTCGTGTCCCTATCCTCAATTGTTGTTCCCTGAACCACTATCTGAATTTGCCATCCATCTGTGAATCAGATGCTCCTGCAGTGAAGAAAATTGTCAGAACAAAAGATGTATCTTTCAGGAATGGTGCCTGGTCTTGCTGACATATGCAGATTGAATCTGGCTTGAGATAATCAGAGTAAAAGTTTGGGTCTTTCTTACTTTTAGAACATAAAATGGTTTGGGGTATCCTTCTTTTCAATCCATTTATAACACTGTTTACACAGGCACAGAGAATTTAGGCTGACGTGTAACTTGCAGTTATTGGGCCCCAATGCCAAATTGGTAACATGAGCCTCAAATATGTGTTATTTATGGTACAGGTCTCCTTCTATATGACAGAGGGATCTGTAGCGCCCGGTCCCAGTCCCGGTGTTGCACCCCCGCATGCTCCCGCTCCCATGCCTCGGTGAGGGTGCCATTCTCATCTGTCCAGCGGTCCCAGGCGTGCCGTTTCTGCCCCGGGGCCTGCTGCAGCCTCTTCCTGCTTCCTGGGAGTGTCCAAAGGGTGCGCGTGTGGCCATACCCGTTTCTTTAATGGCCAGCTTTCTATTACCTGGAAAAGACCACTGAGGTCAGCAATCACCCTGTAAGTATTTAAGGCACTCTCTACTTAGGGGAGATGCCTAAGCAGTGTTGCCTATCCATAGTGCGGTACTAGTTCTCAGGCCCTGAACCATTGCCGTTGTCGAGTCTTAGTACCAGTTACCTGTACCTGCTTATCTGTGTCTCTTTCCAGAGCCTGTTGCTATTACCACCTCCGTGCTGCCACGTCTGAGTCACCACCTCCATGCTGCCACGTGTGAGAAAATCCATACAGAACTCCAGAGACTCTCCAGTCCGTTAGAGCCAGTTAGAGCCAATACCACTGGTCCTGGCTGCCATGCATTTAGGCCCCCTGGGACTGCACCTGACAATCTCAGTATAGAGGTTAGCTCGAAGTTAGCTCCTCTAGGGGACTCCAGGGTACGGACCAGTGGGTCCTCTCCCAGACGCTCGCCGACCCTCAGTGACCATAAGAGGATCTTTGGACCCTTTCCGGCCTGGGGAGCTGGGTATGACCACTGTACCCCCTATAGCTGGACCTTGTTTAGGGGTGTGCTTTGGACAGCTCATTAGTAGGATTTATGAGTCATCTACCCAATGAGGCATATAACAGTAAAATAGGCATGTGAGAAACCAAGAGAAAGTGGAAACATAGGGTCAAAACGTGATAATGCAAGTTGTAAACTCACCTGGGAAGGTTGTGCAGTGGGCACAATGCCATAAAAATGCAATGGGATATTGATGTAGTCTTGATTTTGTATTTTGGTTGATTTTGCCAAAAACTGGTGAATGTGGTGAGGAAACTGGTGAATGTGGTGAGCAAACTAGTGAATGTGGTGAGCAAACTGGTGAATGTGGTGCAGATGGAGGAAGGATCTTCTGCAACCAGGAGGTCTTGGGTACAAAATATCCAATTGAGGTAGTAAAAGTGAGCATTTGAGTGGACATTTTCGAACAACAATGTGTTAAGGGGTACAAAGATTCCTTTTTTAATGCCCAGATAGTCAGTGTGATTTTATAAATTGGTCTGTGTACCCCAAAACACATTGCTGTTTGAGAATTTCCAATAAAAGATCACTTTTTACTATATCCTCAATTGGATATTTTGCGCTAAAGACCTCCTGGCTACACAAGATCAATGGGGCATATGAGACTTTTTTGTTTTCTTCGTGCCATATAATAACCGGAGAATTTTCTTGCGGCTCTACTCACAGTGACACTTATCTGGGTTTGTGTATTAGGAGGTGATCAGTTTGTTTCACTTATGACGGTTTATTGAGAAGTGTGAGAAATGTTTCTCTCCTGATACCAGTGTATTTTCCAAAGGTGAGAAATACATATCTGTATGTGGTGAAAGGAGAAGAGATGTGCACGACTTCACCGTATTAGATATTACCTGCTTCCTAACTGGCTTATTCTACCACTCACTTTTTATGTGTTGTGGTACTGCAAGTTCCAGCATACTCTGATTTTTTTGTATGTGATGAGATTCTAAGTGTTGTACACTACAGTCACTAATAGGATCTGTAGACTGACATGTTATCCATGTGTTTCATATACTTAGAATATTTATACCTGGCGTCTAACAAAATTAATACCATGTAAAGAAGTCACTTGTCACTTTTCTGGAATCACAATAAGGGCTAGCTGCAATTCAGGAGCCTTAAAGGGGTTGTCCACTACTTTAACATTGATGGCCTATCCTTAGGATAGATCACAGTGGGCAGGTAATTACTTCAAGAATATTTGCTGAGAAAGAGGTCACAAGTCTGAGATTCGTTTATGCAGGGGAGGAGAACTGCCTTTGGAGGCATAGACTTTCTTTCAGGCCCCCTTCACACGTCTGTGATAAAAACGCACATTTTCCACTGTCCGTGGTGTGGGTGCGTATGTGTGTGCATGTTCTGTGTGTGTGTTCAGCATGTGCTGTCAGTGGCTCTCCGTATGCTATCCGGAGAGTAGGAACTTCTATACTCAACTGTCCCCGGGAACTGCTGTCTCTGGTTCTGCTGCTGCTTTTTGGTCCATGGTGCAGTGAATATGCATGAGCTTAATGAGCAGACCTGAAAGGAAGGGACAGTAGCACCAAAGACAGCAGCGCTGCAGACAGGTGAGTATAGAAAATCATTTTATTTCAAAGACACGTGCTTTCTCCGGTACGTGTCACACTGATGTCACACGGATCACATCAGTGTGTGGTCCATGTGACATTATTGCTGCCAGAGAAAAACGGACATGTCGCCGTGTGGCGCACACAGATACACGTGTGCTCCACATGAACACATGTCTATGAGAAAACAAAGATATGTGCGCAGACCCATTCATTTTATTGGGTCTGCGTGTCTCATGTCTGACTGTATGAAAACGCATGTCATACATACCGGAATCACTGACATGTGAAGGGGGCTTATCTGTAGACACTCTGTCTCCGGTGTCCAGATAAGAATATTGGGGTTTTGCATTTATGCAATATTTATGGGAGATAGATTTTTGGCATTGTAGCAAAGGGACAAACAGAACACATTCACTCACGTCACCATAAGGTCGGCGGAACCCCCCTCCAACTTAATATTGGCTTAATGTATGATTCTATACATACTATTCTTCATCTTTTTAGAAAGATAAAATCGAGTTAAGAAACATGACCACAATTTCTTATGCCTGGAACCTCCAGGGATGAAGATATCCTTTAAGTTGGGGGATCTCAAAAAAAATCTGAAGGGCTGAACACATCCCACAAATAGCCCCACATGAGCTCATCAAGGGGAGGTATATGGGCTTAACTTTGATCTAAAAAAAAGCAGGAATTGGGTTTGGTCCTTTGTCAGTATTTGGAAGGTACAGCTTGCTGTGGGTTCTGCCCATTCTTCCTAAGGAGTACCTCCCTCTTCTAAGCTCTGAAGCCATTGCAGTGACATCAGGTTTGGTAATTTTGTTTACCCCTTTTTATTTATGTATATTGTATTGTTTTGTCTCCTTTTGAACATCTTTTGTATATTTTTATAAATACTGCCTACTTTCTGATTAAATATATATAATTTAATAGCTTTGTTCCTCTTGCTCTATAACTCGCATCCCCCAAAGCCATACCTGTAATGAGTGTTCAATCGGCCTGTAAAACGATTGGTGGTGGCCACTAGTAGAAGTTCCTTTTGTTATTGTGGAGTTGGCAGTCAGTGTACCGAGGTTTACATATATTCCATAAGCTGGAATTGGTTGTGTATATACTATACGCTCACTGTCAGTTCTGCAATAACCGGCCTAGTAGTCTCATGCGTTCATCATCGGCCTGTCTAGAATGCTGTTCGTAACATATTGGTGGCAGTGGTGGGATATATTTGTGATCTCTGGGCTGTCTCTTTGTCAGTCCACATAGGCATATGAAAACTTTTTTTTTTGAGGAACAAGTTGTACTTTTGCATGATGGAAAAAGGTATCCAGCAAATTATCTTCATAAAATCCAAGTTTACTCAAAATATTCCATAAAATCACGTAGTGACAGATAAAATCATGTCATAGAAAACACTCCGGGTCTAAGACAAACGCGTTTCGGATATCCCTCTTTATTCATTGTAGATATTTTTTTTTTTTGGGTTGTTTATTATAGATTGGACTATGGACACATATGTATTTTTTTTGTTTTAATATTTTCTTTATTTTTCAAGGGGGCCTCGAGTATAGGGGTCAGAATATATTGCTTAGGTCCTTATAAGAAGATCAGTACCAATAATGACAATTGGGCATCATGTTGGAGATTTCGAATTGGGGCCCCCATGCTTCAAGTTACACCATTAGACATAAGACATGGGTTATTAGGTGATTGGCTTGGCATATTGTGCAGGAGGTCCACCAGTACTAAACATTTCCCTAAGGGTATGTAGACACATCTTTTTCAAATTCTGCTTGAAACCTGCCTGAAAAAGATCCAAAGAAATGCTAAAAAGGATGAACTTCTACACGACTATGTCTACCACTTTAACCAATCACTGAACTCAGTGGCTCTGCCAATGTAGACAACGGGAGATGTTGAGATCAGGAATGGTTGCACCAGGGGCGGACATATCATTGGGTCCAAGAGGTAAGCGGGCCCATTCCCACCTCCAAAACAGAATTTTGCATTATCATGAGATTTTAGACACAAAAGGTCCCATAAAATATTCTTGCACAAGGGCCCTCTTCTGTCTGTGTCTGCCACTGGGTTGCACTGATGATGTGTGCTGTCAATGTTATGTCACAGCTGCAACCAAAACACAAAGACAGAGCTGGCGCTGGACACTAATAGATGACTTTGTTATTTTACATAAGTTTAGGGTCTACCTTACTGAAAGTGTAGAACTGATATTAGTCTAAGTGCTGTTATTTGTAAGTGTCTATGCTGACAGATTCATTCAAAATATTGTGTTCCACCATTGGTGCTATTACTGAACAAGGGAGAGACACATTTTTGTTTTACAGTGCCGATCACCATTTTAATGCATTCATAATGTGCTTCTTTTTGGCCAGTAGCAGGAATGGAGTATATTTGTACATTTTTATAAATACTGACTACTTTCTGATTAAATATATATATAATTTAATAGCTTTGTTCCTCTTGCTCTATAACTCGCATCCCCCAAAGCCATTCGCTACCTGTAATGAGTGTTCAATCGGCCTGTAAAATGATCGGTGGTGGCAGCTAGTAGAAGTTCCTTTTGTTATTGTGGAGTTGGCAGTGACTGTACCGACTGTGACTCTTTATATATATTCCATGAGCTGGAATTGGTTGTGTATATACTATACGCTCACTGTCAGTTCTGCAATAACCGGCCTAGTAGTCTCATGCGTTCATCATCGGCCTGTCTAGAATGCTGTTCGTAACATATTGGTGGCAGTGTAGGAGGAATATGATCGAAAGCTGTAAGAGTTGGCTTCTTGTTGGATCCATTCCTAGTTCCAGTAACTAGATGTTTAATGCAAAAATTGCATTATAATTTTGCAAAATTTTCACCACTTATTTTATTTTTCTATGAATATATATAAGGGCATACAATATCTATAATTTATATCTTAATATCTGACATGGTGTAATATCAGACTACACCAATTTATGCAGCAAAAAGAGCCATATCTTGTGTTTATTGCATTACACAGTATGATTGTCAAAATACTATACATACATGCCATGTAATGAGGTCAGTGCAATGGTCAAGCTTCAAGGCCTGGATGTTCCCACACTGTTAGAGGAGCACAAGACTAGCACATTCCAACTAGACGTGCTCACTTACGTCTAGTCAGCAGATGTATGCAAATCGCATACTTGTGGTCATGTGACCTCCTCCTTTTGCCGGCCACATTGGAGAATCCTGACAGAGTGTCTGTGCATAGCATCTCACAGACCTGGAGATGCTCTGCAGCGATTACAGATCTGACAGTATGTCCATTCCTTGTGCAGAGCATCTTGCCTTTGGAGATGCTCAGCGGCACTTATATACCTGGCAGTGTGGCTATTCCTTTGTGCAGAGCATCTTGCCCTTGGAGATGCTCTGCGGCGCTGTCCTTGTTAATGAACTAGCAGTTTGGTCACTATACTGGAGTCCAGGTTGGTTCTGGGAGGTGCTGGTTACTCAGCTGTTCCATCTTCTCCGTCATTGCTCAGGCTTCTTTACTGAGCATGCTCCCCCAGAATGCTGCTAGTTGTATTGTCTGGCTCTGCTGTGTTGCAATAGTTTGTGTGTCTGCTAGTATACTGATCTTGGTATTCTAACCACGGACTGTTATTGGACTTCCCTCTGCCCGCTCCCTATTCCTGTCTTAGACCCTGGACCGTTATCTGACTACGTCTTTGCTTGCTCCCTTTTACTACTAAGTGCTCCTCTGGTATCATGAACCTCGGATTGTGCCCTGACTACGTCTCTGTTTACCCCTTATGATTATACGTGACCTCCTGTTACCCAGACCCCGGCTCTCCTGACAATCCTTCCGTTCATGCAACCCCGTAAGGTAGTGACAAGCATTACACAGAGTACCGAAGTATGCAGACTTTCATCCCAAACTTAATCAACCCCTTTAAGCATGATGATGTGGCACCCCAGTGGTCCGGTTGCCACAATAGCATAGCCCTCCTCACAGGGGGGGTGATACTATGCCTGGAAGCAAGAGGGGGGTTCCCCATGTTTGGTAGTACCAGCAGTCAACACTTTCCTAACTCCAGACCAGAAGGGGGAGCTCTAAAACCCAGTTCATGGGGAGCTTCCCTATACATTCTGGCCTGGGGGAGTGGTTAGAAGATACAAGAAAGTGAAAGTGGTCAGAATAAGTCAGGAGCAGTAGAGAGGAGACAGTCTCTGAGAAGGGAGCTGCGCTAAAGCTCCCTCAGGGCGGCCTGGTAACGAGTGCCCCCAGGCCCCAGTAGGCGTGTGAGTGACAAACTGATGAAATCGATGACATATTCACAAAAAAGAGCAACCTTTCTATGACTCCTTCTAAGGCCTCTGTCACATTATAAAGACCCTGTATGACGTCACTCACACTCACTTTGCGAGCCTTTGCGTTCCTCTAAGGGAGAATCTGTTTTCCTCGGTATACAGAGGAAAGTATAAGAGATGGAATCATATAGGTATTGATTGTATAGCACAGATGTGTAATACAGGGCCTTAAACTTTCCAAATATGAACATTTCAAGGGGAGCATCACTTGCGAGGTCATCGGTTTCTGAAGGCTGTATGCTACATTAGAAAACATGGTATTTTTATGTTGCAGATCAGCCCGATTCTCTGTGCTACCCCCTTTCATCTCTCTTTACAACGTACTAGACATTCCCTGATGTCACCAGAATAAGAAGCTTTTCCCAGCAGGCTCGAACGCCTTCAGATGCATCATGAGCAGGGTATCAATGTGAATCACTGTTAGTGGAGCACAACTCGTGCTGTGGCTGAGTCAACCAATCAGATCCTTATTATTGCATTACTCTATATACCCTGTGATTAAATCTGTTAATCTGTGGCATTTACGATATGTGTAAGTGATGACCAACATTAATTAACAAATTAAGCTAGTGCAATGTAATTATGGGTGTACAGCACCCATTTAAGGACGGGGTATCGAAATAGTCGACAAGCACCCAAAAAGTGCTGAAATACAGATGCAATCAGTGTTCATGTGTTCCATGCATGAACAAATCCAAGCTCTTCGGCCTCATACCGCCTTGTTTTTGCTACCTACAAATGTGCCCAGCCTTAGTCTTTTTAGAATTGGGTTTAGCTATATTATTTGTCTTGATACCAGTTCATTACAGTAAAAAAATATTTTTTTTTACAGCACAGTCTATTAAGACAGGTGGCTAACAAAAGTATGGCTTTCATTAGGGACAGTTTTGAAAACAGGCCATCATCGAGGATTGGAACAAACCATTGGCCAAAGCCATAGAGAGTCCATGCACTCTGAATGTGACTCGAACTCATGACCTCGCACCCCAAGTGAGAAGCCTACCACTAGACCAGTGAGGTGAATTACTTGGATGTCTGTGATGGCTGTCCATAATGAATGCAAACAGATGACCATTATCGAGGATTGGAAAAAACTATTGGCCGAAGCCATATAGAGTCCATGGGCTCTGACCGGGATTCAAACTCATGACCTCTCGCACCGCAAGCAAGAAGCCTACCACTAGACCAATGAGGACAATTACTACTCCTCATTGGTTTAGTGGTAGGCTACTCGCTTGGGGTTGTGAGTTCGAATCCTGGTCAGAGTGCATGCACTCTGTATGGCTTTGCCAATGGTTTGTTCCAATCCTTGATGATGGCCACCTATTTGCATTCATTAGGCACAGCCATCACAGTCATCAGTAAAAAATATTTAAGTTGAATATCTTCTTTATTTCTTAAAGAGTACAGTAATTAAATGTGTTTTTTTTATTTAATTACCTACCAGCTATTGCAAAGTTATACATTTTTATGATATACAGTACATATACTTCATTAACTTATTTTTCTTCCTTCTCTGCTTAACACTTTGCTGCAGTTTTGTTTCAGTGCCCTTTCATGCCCCTTTAGAACCTCTTTTCAACTGCTGCTCAGCAAGATCCGTACACTGTATTTAGAATATTCGGAGTATGGGACTTTCCCTGTCGGAGTTTCTCTGCTTTCTCATTCTCAGACAGGAAAAGGCCCTTTATTTGAAAATACTGTACGGATTTTGATAAGCAAAAATTGAAAGGAGCTTCTAAAGGGGCATGAAATGAGCATTAAATCAGCACTGCAGCAAACTGTTTAGGAGAGAAGAAAGTAAAATATGGTAATGACGTGCTTTACAAAAATGTATAACTTTGCAATGGCAGGAGTATCATAAAATAAAAGTTTAGTTGATCTTTAAAGGCTAAGTTGACTTGACCATATAAAAAAAACAAAAATTGTCCGATTTTCTCCCAGGAAAAGAGACGATTTTTCGCCTGTATTGTCATCCGTATGCCATCTATATGCGATGCGTTTATATGCATCACCAGTGAATACAATTTAAAAGACCCAAAACAGTATGTGTTACCAACTGAAGTATATTTATAAAAATGGGGTACTATAATGTGGATCCGTATGGGATCTGATTTTCATTTTGAACAATCATGGACTTGAATAGGCGAGCCTCGTCCTGAAATATGGCAGAAACTAGAGCATGATGTAGTTTTTTTCATGCAAGCATTCGGTCCGTGTGAAAAAAAATATCATCTCAACAGTCCTGCTAAATAACATTGGTCCCGTGCCGACCATCTGAGGTCAGTTTTTTCAAAGGAAACCACAAATAATGTAGTGTGAACGATGGGCCGGTGGGGGATGGATGATTGTTGGATGGAATCTGTTAAAGGTATATTCCCATCGCCAAGATCCTATTCCAATATATAGTAAGCATACTAATATTAGCAAATACCTCTGATTAGAAATGTAGTATAGTTCTCATGTATAGTCATGTCTCTTACCTCATGTGCAGGACATTGCAGCTTAGGTATCCATGGTTACGACCACAAGCAACTAAAAGTCACTATATGAGTGGATGTAACCATGGATACCTAAGCAGCAATGCCCTGCACATGAGGTAAGAGACATGGATATATCAGGAGAACTATACTACATTTCTAATTGGAGGTATTTGCTAATATTACTGTTATTACACCTACTACATATTGGGATAGGATCTTGTAGATGGGAATAACCCTTTAAGCTTTGAGGAGATGTGACAATCTGTTCCTATTCAATTACCTCTCCACTTCTTCTGGTTCTTTAACATGTCTGCCAGTTTATAAGTAATAGCTTTAACCCATTAGTAATAAAGACAATCCATATTGATGTTTGTGAAGGTTGGTCCCAGCTTTTATCTTGAATTATTGGATCAATCCTTGCCAAAATGAATTGCACGCTCATGAATAAGTAATCATATTCCATTTAGATTAAAGACAGGTTTGTATAAGGACCAATACTAAGCACAAAGATCCCAGTAGGCCTATGTAAGGATGTATTCATTTAAGGCCACGTGCACACGTTGAGTATTTGGTTATTATTTTGTCTCAGTATCTGGAAGGCAAAACCGGTAGAGGAACAAAGGAAAAATATAATAAAAACACGGGCACCACTTCTGTATTTTTCACCCACTCCTGGTTTTGGCTACAAATACTGAGGTAAAAAACTCTCCAAATACTCAATGTGTGTGCACAAGGCCAACCCTTGGAAATTGCATTCTGACTACATCTCCAACATGACCAAGTGCGACAAATTAATCATAATTTACACCACAAAACTGGCCAAAATTACTCTGGAATAATATAAGAGCCTCTTTCAGGAGTAACATTCCAGGCGGAGGTTGTCACGGGGGAGGAATGGATGGTACAGGGCTCCTAGGCTGACCCTGCGACTAGGGACCCTGCGCTGTCCCTTATCCCGACGGTAGGATTAATGGTAGTCATTTTCAAGCCTCCAACATGGCCGTGTTTCCTGTCCAGGTAGTAATGACTAAAGGCCGCTTTACACGCTGCGATAACGGTATCGATATCGCTAGCGAGCTTATCCGCCCCCATCAGTTGTGTGACACGGGCAAATCGCTGCCTATGGCGCACAACATCGCTTACACCCGTCACACTACTTACCTGCCTAGCGACGTCGCTGTGACCGGCGAACCGCCTCCTTTCTAAGGGGGCGGTTTGTTCGGCGTCACAGCGACGTCACTAAGCGGGCGCCCAATAGAAGCGGAGGGGCGGAGATGAGCGGGACGAACATCCCGCCCACCTCCTTCCTTCCTCATTGCCGGCGGCCGCAGGGAAGGTGAGGTTCCTCGTTCCTGCGGTGTCACACATAGCGATGTGTGCTGCCGCAAGAACGACAAATTACATCGTACCTGCAGCAGCAACAATAATTGGGAATGGGGGGCAAGTCACCGATTAGCGATTTTGCACGTTTTTGCGACGATGCAAAATCGCTCATAGGTGTCACACGCAATGACATTGCTAAAGCGACTGGATGTGCGTCACAAATTCCGTGACCCCAACGAGATCGCTTGAGCTATGTCGTAGCGTGTAAAACGGCCTTAAGTCCGCACCACCCAGGGGATTGGACTGGATGGAGCCCAACAACCCACCAACACAGAACAACAGACGGGGGTAACAAAAACTCAAACACACAAAAAAATCTGCACATGGGAATAACAGAAGGTGTGCGGGTAAGGGTACAAAGAAAAGGAGGTAGAAGAACAACTCCGAACAAATGCAGCAGATAGCAGCAGTAGTAACAATACGTCCTCTCTGCTCCCTAGCTAGCTCCTAACTGAATAGAATAACCAGCAACAAGTCCAGGAAGCAGAGGGCTTAAATCCCGGCCAGCAGTTGATAAGCTGCCAGCTGAGCCAGTCTACTGCTCCAATAGAAGGTGCATTAACCACACAAGTGCCTAAAGAGAAAAACCCATTTAAAGTGCATAGTCTGATTGATAAGATGAGAACTAGCACGGAGCCTGCCCCTATACACGTGACAGAGGTGCATAGCAGTTCTAAGATGGGCCTAAATTCATTAGGAGGCACGTGAATTTGGCACATCTTACCCCTGTGCTCCCTTTATTAAAGGGAATTTGTCACCAGGTTTTTGCTACCCTATCTGAGAGCTGCATAATGTAGGGGCTGAGACCCTGATTCCAGTAATGTGTCACATACTTTACTAGCTGCTGCTGTTTTGATTATAAATTATTCTCTAACAGCGGAGTTTTGTATAACCCTGCCCACATCACTGATTGGCAGCTTTCTGTGTACACTGTGGATAGGCAGAAAGTGGCCAATCAGTGATGTGGGCGGGACTAAACTACCTGACAGGACACCAAGTAGGCCTCTAGTGATAATCACCTGCTGATAAAACTGTCATTTTATGAAAACTACACTAAGCAGCCCACTATATGACAAATTGATGGAATCAGAGTCTCTGTTGCTTCATCATTCTGCCCTGACATTAGGTAGCAAAAACCTGGTGACAGATTCCTTTTAAAGAGAAAATAAATCTAATTTAGGTTGTTGAGATTCCTGACAATTGTTCAGAAACCACCCAGAAGGGTGCGGTCACAATGTGACTACAGGTGTCAAGCAAGGAACAAGTGGATTCCAAGGAGTGGCACAACACAGTAGAAACACCAGGGTAAGGACACACGGGGGTAGGGGAGAACCTAGGCGAGTGATGCAACAAAAAGGGTACACCAGGGAAACAACACAATGGTGGGCCCTGTTACTAAGGAGAGGGGAACAAAGTCACCGCCTAGCACTCATCTGAGGCTGGTCCTTATATTCCCTAACATCCCTGGACAGATCCTTTCCCCCATACGCCAATCACATGCCTAGACCCTAGGCCCTGAACTCATACTAAGTAGTGAAGGCTAGCAAGATAACACGAAGAAGGTAAGACAAACGGGTGGGGAAAGACACAACAAAAAGCACTTCTTGAATTCTTCCATAGGAAACTTCGCAGCTGCAATAGTAATAACACCTCAGCTATGCAGCAACGAGCACCTTCAACATGGTCAGCATAGAAATGAGCTATAGCCGGCAGAGTGAGGAGCGGATATTTATAGCAGAAGGGAATGACTGCAGCTGAAGTTACAACTACCTGTTTGATCACTGCAGGATAGAAATGAACCCCTTCAGCAGTGAATAGAATTAAATAAGCTCCAACTTAGGGTAAATGGTGAGAGGTCATTAAAGAGGATCTGCAATACACAATGTGCTGTGACCTTTTGATCCCAGGTCGCTCTGAGATCACATCAGGCCACGACACATTTGTGAGAGGGGCACACACAGAATGGTACACATGCAATATAAAACATGGGATCCAGACCCCCGGCATTCTTCTTTCAATTAAAAGGAAAATGAATATAAAAAATGTTGAAAAAGTAAAAAGGTTTACATACTCTTTAAGTTCTAATGTGCTGAGCTGCTGAAGTTTAGTGAAAAACTGGAGAGTTGGACATTCGGATGCCCATAGCAGAACTGAAGAGCACTATAATAGCCACTAGAGCTAGAAATGAATATTAACCCCTTAAGGACGAAGCCAGTTTTGTCCTTAATGCCCAGGCCATTTTTTGCAATTCTGACCAGTGTCCCTTTATGAGGTTATAACTCTGGAACGCTTCAACAGATCCCGGTGATTCTGACATTGTTTTTTCGTGACATATTGTACTTCATGATAGTTATAAATTTAGAACGATATTTTTTGCTTTTATTTGTGAAAAAATCGGAAATTTGATGAAAATTTTGAAAATTTTGCAATTTTCAAACTTTTAATTTTTATGCCCTTAACCCAGAGAGTTATGTCACACAAAACAGTTAATAAATAACATTTCCCACATGTCTACTTTACATTAGCGCAATTTCTGAAACAAAATGTTTTGGGGTTAGGAAGTTAGAAGGGGTCAAAGTTCATCTGCAATTTCCCATTTTTTCAACAAAATTCACAAAACCATTTTTTAGGGACCACATCACATTTGAAGTGACTTTGAGAGGCCTAAGTGACAGAAAATACCTAAAAGTGACACCATTCTCAAAACAGCACCCCTCAAAGTACTCAAAACCACATCCAAGAAGTTTATTAACCCTTCAGGTGCTTCACAGGAACTAAAGCAAAGTGGAATGAGAAAAGCAAAAAATAAAATTTTACCCAAAATGTTGCTCTACCCCAAATTTATTCACTTTTAGAAGAAATAACACAACAAAATGAACCCCAAAACTTGTTACCCACTTTCTTATGAACGCGCCAATACCCCACATGTGGTCAGAAACCTTTGTTTGGACAAATGGGAGGGCTCGGAACAGAAGGAGCAATATTTGAATTTTGGAAAGCAAATTTGGCTGAAATAGATTGCGGGCACCATGTTGCATTTACATGTCCGCTAAGGTACCTAAACAGCAGAAACCCCTCACAAGTGACACCATTTTGGAAACTAGACCCCTTAAGGCTTCTATCTAGGGGTATAGTGAGCATTTTGGATCCACAAGTACTTCACAGATTTTGATAACGTTACGTTGTCACATTGAAAATTTTCATTTTTTTCTCAAAAATGTTGCTTTAGCATCAATTTTTTCACTTTTTCAAGAGGTAATTCCAAAAATTTGACCCCAATGTTTGTTACCCACTTTTTTATGAGCGCGGTGATACCTCACTTGTGGTCTGAAACCTTTGTTTGGAGAAATGGGAGGGCTTGGAACGGAAGGAGCAATATTTGAATTTTGGAAAGGAAATTTGGCTGAAAAAGATTGCGGGCACCATGTCGCATTTGGAGGACCCCTAAGGTACCTAAACAGCAAAAAATCACCACAAGTGACCCCATATTGGAAACTAGGCCCCTCAAGGAATTTATCTAGATGTTTGGTGAGTACCCTGAACCCCCAGGAGCTTTACAGAAGTTTATAACGTTGAGCCATGAAAATAAAAAAATAAAATTTTACCACAAAATTGTTACTTCAACCAGGTAGCTTTTTTTTTCACAAGGGTAACAGGAAAAAAATCACCATGAAATTTATTGCGCAATTTCTCCTGAGTTTGTTGATATCTTGTATGTGGTGGAAATCAACTGTTTGGGCACACTACAGGGCTCAGAAGAGAAGGAGTGCAGTTTGACTGCAAAATTGGCTGGAATCAATAGCGGACGCCATGTTGCATTAGGAGAGCCCCTGAGGTGCCTAAGCAGTGGAGGTCCCCCACAAGTGACCCCATTCTGGCAATAAGACCCCTCAAGGCTTTAATCTAGGTGTATATTGAGCATTTTGAATCCACGAATACTTCACAGAATTTGATAAGCTTAGGTTGCCATATTGAAATTTTCATTTTTTTCACAAAAATGTTGATTTAGCGACACATTTTTCACTTTTTCAAGAGGCAACAACAAAACGTGTACCCCACAGGTTGTTATCTAATTTCTTGTGAGCGCAGGGATACCCCACATGTGGCCAAAAACCTTTGTTTGGATAAATGGGAGGGCTTGGAATGGAAGGAGCACCATTTGAATTTTGGAAAAGTTGAAGTAAATTGCGCGCACCATGTCACATTAGCAGGGCCCCTTGGGTACCTATACATCAGAAACCCCCCACAAGTGACCTCATTTTGGAAACTGGACCCCTAAAGTATTTTATTCAGGAGTATAGTAAACATTTTGAATCCACAGGTACTTCACAAAACTGTTGCTGTAGCAACAAATTTCTCACTGTTAAGGGGGCTTTACACGCTGCGACATCGCTAATGCGGAGTCGTTAGGGTCACGGAATTGGTGACGCACATACGGCCGCATTAGCGATGTTGCTGCGTGTGACACCGATGAGCGATTTTGCATCGTTGCAAAAACGTGCAAAATCGCTCATCGGTGACATGGGGGTCCATTCTCGATTATCGTTACTGCAGCAGTAACGATGTAGTTCGTCGCTCCTGCGGCAGCACACATCGCTATGTGTGACGCCGCAGGAACGAGGAAGCTCTCCTTACCTGCCTCCCGGCCGCTATGAGGAAGGAAGGAGGTGGGCGGGATGTTCCGGCCACTCATCTCCGCCCTTCCGCTTCTATTGGGCGGCCGCTCAATGACGTCACTGTGACGCCACACGGACCGCCCCCTTAGAAAGGAGGCGGTTCGCCGGTCACAGCGACGTCGCCGGGCAGGTAAGTATGTGTGATGCGTCTGCGCGATGTTGTGCGGCACGGGCAGCGATTTGCCCTTGTCGCACAACAGATGGGGGCGGGTACCCACGCTAGCGATATCGGGACAGATATCGCAGCGTGTAAAGTAGCCTTTAGGCTATGTGGCCATGATCCAGCGACACGGCGTCTAGTACCCAGTGTCAGCCTCCTGCAGAAATGTGAGTGTTGTCCACTGGAGAACGCAGCTGCCCATGCCCACGATTTGGGTTCAGGCTGCTGTGGACTTTAGCTCTATTCTACCTGCAAAGAACACTCATCTCCGCAGCATAAATTGACATGCTGAGGCTCGGGAAGCTGCGCCACAGGTCGATTTATGCTGCGGAGAAAAGAAACAGTGGGCACGGGATTTCTAAAAATCCTGCCACTGTGCTTCTACTGCACAACGCAGCGTTATGGACGCAGGGAAAACACTCTGCGCCCAAAACGTTGCAAACCCTGATTGTGGGCACATAGCCTAAAATGCTACAATGGATGAATGGATAGATGTCAAACATATATAACGTCCCACCCCCCTGCATATTCTAAGCTGGCGCCCTTTAGTGCCTTTCATGTGACACTAAAGGATGCCTAGCCTTGTATTTAGCCCAAAAAAAAAAAAAAAATAATTAAAATAAATGACATGGGGTCCCCCCTATTTTTGATAGCCAGCTAGGGTAAAGCAGACAGCTGTAGCCTGCAAACCACAGCTGACAGCTTCACCTTGGCTGGTGATCAATTTGGAGGGCTCCCCAAGCTGTTTTTTTTTTTTTAATTATTTATAAATAAATAATTAAAAAAAAAAAACAAACGTGGGGTCCCCCCAAATTAGATCACCAGCCAAGGTGAAGCTGACAGCTGGGGTCTGGTATTTTCAGGATGGGAAGAGCCATGGTTATTGGACTCTTCCCAGCCTAAAAATAGCAGGCCGCAGCCGCCCCAGAAGTGGCGCATCCATTAGATGCGCCAATTCTGGCGCTTCGCCCCAGCTCATCCCGCGCCCTGGTGCGTTGGCTAACGGGGTAATGAATGGGGTTGATACCAGGTGTGTAATGTCACCTGGCATCAAGCCCAGCAATTAGTTATGTCACGGCGTCTATCAGATACCCGACATAACTAATTGACAGTAATAAAAAAAAAATTGACAACAAAAAAAAATTTATTTGAAAAAACACTCCCCAAAACATTCCCTGATTGACCAATTTATTGAAAAGAAAAAAAAAATCCACTGTAATCCATTTGGACGTCCCACGTCGCCTCTGGACCTTCTAGAATATGGGGGACACGTTCAGGGAACGTATCCCCCATTTTCTAGGAGGGCAGACCCTCCATTTGAGGAGAGTGGGTGCAAAGAATCTGCACCCACTCTCCCCGGGTCACAGCTGCAGACTCTGTGCAGCAGCAGCAGCCAGCGTCCTGAACACAGGAAGCTGACAGCTGCGCTCTGCTCATGTGACCGGAGTCTGCAGAGAAGGAGCCGGAGGAGGGGGCCGCGGGGGATCAGCGCTCCGGTATGTATGACACCGGGGGACACCAGGGGGGGTAGGGGGGGACCCGGCAGGGCCTAGGGAGCAGGTTTCTGTCGTATGTGTTATGGCACATACGACAGAAACCATAGGAACACTGTAAATGCGGCCGGCGCGCTGCTGTGCTCTCCGATGCGCGCGGCCATCTTGGATTTTCGGGAGGGGGTTGGGGGTCGGGGGGGGCACTTTGGGGATACCGAGGGGACCGGAGGGAACCGGGAAAAAGATTTATCTCCCATCTGGCATGTTTGATCATGCCAGATGGGAGATAAATGATTTTTTACCGGCGCGGTCATTTACTATAACTTGATGATCGGTATACGGTGTATACCGGTCATCAGGTGAGCGGGGACCGGAAAAACCGGCCCGAATCATGATCTCCAGGGTCTCAGCTACCCCCGGCAGCTGAGACCCCGGAAATTTTCTGACTCTGGGGGGCGCTAGATCCTTTTTTCCGACCGCCGTTTTAAAACGGCAGAAAGGAATAAGTACCCTTTTTTAGTGCCGTTTTAAAACGTAACGCGGTCGTAATGGGGTTAAATAATATAATTATAGTTGTCCTCTTGTTTTGTTAGCCTGTAACATTTCCCTGAAACAGTCACCTTTGTAAAAATCAATCATACATAAAACACATGGGGTTAATCTCCTGATAATCGGTTCCATTTTTTAGAGGTGAAAAAGGAGGTTGGTAGCAGCTATTTTTGTTCTACTGTGTATAGGAGAAAGGGGGGAGGCTTCTGCTGCAGCCAGTTGTCAGCTACACACAGAAAAAGGAGGAAAAGGCAAGGAAGACATGAATGACTTCTCTACACAGAGAAAAGTTCTGTCACTGGTGTGTCATGGGTGATTTCTGGCCATAGAAGGTCACAGCTGCACAATATGCTCCCTGACTTTCCATTGTTTCTGCTGTCAGTATTCATTGTTTTAGGTAGCTTTCCTGCTGGATTCATCTCTTTCCCTTTTGGACCTTGCAGGAGCTCGCCTTCCACCCAGCTGCTGAGCATCAGCATTCTCTTGGTGCTTAAATAACCCTTCCTTCCTTTGTACTGGTGCTGGTGATAGTCTTCAGTTAATTCAAGCCTGGTTGCAAGCAGGTGGCTTGTACTCCTCTGTGGTATTGTTGCTGAAGTTTGCTGAACTTCTACCTGAGTCATCTGTAGATAAGAGGTTCATGTATTTTCCTCCTGTGTGTCGCCCTTGTGTTTTCTTTAGTGTTTAGTGGTGTTGACGAAGAGCTCATCCCATCCGTTCACCCTACTTAGGGCCCAGCACTATACCTAGGGTCAGGTATCCGGCTCGACGCATAGGTGCGGAACCTATCTACGGTAGTGAAGGACCCCAGGGACCAGCAGTAGGTTTGGTCAGGGGTCACCATCTTCTTCTTCTCTAGACACAGGGTTTCCCTTCCTTTCGATTTCGCCATGCACTTGGTGCTTCCTTGTACCTAGCGTGACAATTTCTTTATACCGTTCTCAGTTTTAATTGTAATACTATACAGTGTATCAAATAAAAAGGCATTTTTTTTTAATTTATTAGCAATCCTTTAATAGATCCCTGCCATCCATTACATGTTGGATCTTTCAGTTTCACAACTGACTCCGAATGTAACACTTCTTCAAGCAAGCAAAGCCACTGTTATATGTATTAGTCTAGCAAAATGAATGTTCTGCTTAATGAATACATTAATGTGGAATAAGTGTAGTATCTTACATCAATGACCTAGATCGATGTAATCCACAAAATAATATATATTTATTTTTTTTTCTATAAAAATGAATAGGAATTGCTTACATTTTCATTGCTGTTTCTGTTCATTTGAATTACCCGAAGAGCTAGATCCAACATTGCACCTGGCACTCAACGGGAATCCAATCGCACCACTGTTTTCAGTATAATATGTCTTTTATTTAGACCGAAGCATGAAATGAATGTTACACTTAGACGGCATTAGAGCTCCTTATTATTTACCTTCTACTTTCTGAATTCATTTGTATCACATACAATATGCAGACACAAATCGGTAAATAGTAACCGGTATATGTTATCTCCAGCAGAGTATGGCTGTTACAGTCAATGTACAGTATGTGCCAAAATATAATTTGAATATTAGGCATTGCTAAGGCTATTTTGGCAGAGTTATAGATGACAATTGGCAAATTAGTAGATTTGGAGAAAATTGATTGGTTGGATCCCCTCCATTGGTCATGTTGGTAGTCTGTGGAAGTCAGACTGGAAACTGAGAGCCATCACCGCCCTCTTCTTTTGGTTAGCCGACCTGGTGAAATGTCATCATTGCAGTGTGATATCACTCCAGGCCGGTGTCACAAAGTGATTGTGGGATAGAGAGGGACAAGGGATCCTAGGCTATCCCTAACTTCATGGTTACTCCTGATGGTGGAGATGTCTGAGTTCCATGCCATACTCAGACTCTAAAGGGTGCTTTACACGCCTTGCTATCGGTAACAATATATCGTCGGAGTCACGTCGTTAGTGACGCACATCCGGCGCCGTTACCGACATCGCAGCGTGTAACACCAATGAGCGACGATCAACGAGCACAAAAACGTGAAAAATCGTTGCTCGTTGACACGTCGCTCCTTTCCTTAATATCGCTGCTGCTGCCGATACGATGTTGTTCGTTGGTCCTGCGGCACCACACATCGCTATGTGTGACGCTGCAGGAGCGACAAACATCTCCTTACCTGCCTCCACCGGCAATGAGGAAGGAAGTGTGTGGGTGGGATGTTACGTCCCGCTCATCTCCCCCCCTCCGGTTCTATTGGCCGGCTGCTTAGTGATGCGCCAGTGACGTCGCTGTGACGCTGAATGCACCTCCCCCTTGAGGGAGGGATTGTTCGGCGGTCACAGCGACGTCGCTGACAAGGTATGTGCGTGTGACGCTGCCGTAGCGATAATGTTCGCTACGGCAGCGATCACCACATATCGCTGCAACGACGGGGGCGGGTGCTATCGCACGCGACATCACTAGCAATTGCTAGTGATGTCACAGCGTGTAAAGCCACCTTAACTCTGGCACACCAAATATAGAAACAGAGAGTTATATTATATGTATACATAAAACAGGTTACAAAAGTGCTGTGAATAATACATATATTTATTCACAGCACTTTTGTCACCTGTTTTATGCATACAGATAATTAATCCTTGATGAAGGCCAATTTAAAGGCCGAAACGTCGGATTGAATGGACTATCTGTAATTTTGTATCTATTCCATATTAAAGCATCACCAAAGAAAGCAACTCTACTTTTTTTTTAATCTACCTTCATATCTATATTTGGTGTGCCAGAGTTATGCTGGCTTTACACGAGACGAGCTATCGTGCGATGCATCGTCGGGGTCATGATTTTCGTGACGCACATCCGGCATCGTTCACGACGTCGTCTCGTGTGACACCTCCGAGCGACGCAGAATCGCTCACAAATCGTGAGTCGTGTACTCGTCCCTCAGTTTTAAAAAATTGTTTAATTAAAATGGCGTTGGTTGTTCATCGTACCCGGGATAGCACACATTGCTTCGTGTGACACCCCGGGAACGATGAACACAGCTTACCTGCGTCCCATGGCACCCGCCGGCTATGCGGAAGGAAGGAGGTGGGCGGAATGTTTACATCCCGCTCATCTTCGCCCCTTCGCTTCTATTGGCCGGCGGCTGTTTGACGTCGCTGTGACGACGAACGTCCCTCCCCCTTTAGGAAGAGGATGTTCGCCGCCCACAGCAAGGTCACTCAGCAGGTAAGTACGTGCGACGGGGGTTTCACGACTTTGTGCGACACGGGCAGCGATTTGCCCGTGACGCACAAACGACGGGGGCGGGTACGATCGATCATGAAATCGCACAATCGGTCGTCTCGTGTAAAGCAGGCTTTAGAGTCTGACTATTACGAAATTTATTACTCTAGAGCACCCGTCGCCAGGTGGTTGAGACAGACATTACATTTTCTTCTGAGTTCCATGCCAGGCTGACCAGAACTAATCTGATTCGCCCCTTCCACCAGAGAGAGAAGGGGCAGGAGTGAGATGGAAACACAGAAAAAAACAGACAAGGGAAAACCAAAACTGTGACACACTGCACACATACAGAACTAGACAATAAAAAACGAAGGAGAAAAGCAAGAGCAGGAAGGTAGCTACAAAAAGAAAAAAGCATTTACTTCACAACCGCACTCAGCAACAAGTACCACAATCACCAGATAGTCTGGATCACAACACCCCACCAGACCAGCTAAGATAAACTATAACTAGCATAGAAAGAAGAATGTAGCCAGCATATAGAGAAGGGGATAAAATGTAATTGGCTCCTCCACAACATGTGATCAAAGAATACTAACAAGCAGACTAGCAGAGATCAACTCTTATTAGCCTGCCCATGAACTACCACTCTACAGGTGTCTGCCTGCATTGATCACCGACACCAGAGAAGTTATCAGGTGGAGTGTGAGAATCAGTAGTCTAAACAGATCTTGATGCCACCATGACAGTTTGTAAAAATCTCCATGTAACACCCGGGTAATCAAAAGAAAAACTGCGGTCTGATGCCGTCATGTATCATGAGATTCCTCTCCAGCATCCACAAATAAAAGATGTGGCCAATGGACGGCCAATCAATTTCCACTGATGTTTTATCGTTGCCAATATGGGTAGGAGATTGACTAATACTATTATATAGGTACCGATAGATGGATGGCTCCTCTGGACTTAGTACTGGCACGAATATATTTTTGGTAAATTTGTATGATCAGTCATACATGGCTGCTGACGGGATTTGCATTACTTCATTTATAATGTAAATTGATTGGAATAGTTAAGTGGTCAGAATTATTGAATGAACGATGAACTGCGGTCGGCACAATTCTATTACTGCCATTACATTGTGTTGATTCATTTATATGGTCTGCAGTATTAGGTCACAGTCACACATCTCTTTCCTTTCCATTTTTTTTGACCATCAAAAACAGTCAGCTTTTCCCCTATGTGTCATCTGTTTTGCATTTGTTTTTTTTCTCATCTATATTGTCACTTAGCAATAAAACTGTTATAAAGGGATGAAAAGTGGATTGAAAATGGATACTTTCAGCTTTTCACCCATTTTTAAGAACTCCTATAGACTTGAATGGCCGATTATAATCCGCAAAAAAGGATCAGAATTGGACAAGCACCGAGCTTATTGGAATGGAGACACATGGATCAGTTAAAATAAAAAAATGGATGTGTGAATAGTTCAATTGAACGCTATGGGTCAGTTTTCTGTTTTAAAAACTGACAGCACATGGGTGACAAAAATTAATGTGTGAATGTGCGCTTAACTTGACATTTGGCTACTAATAAATATATTTAGACCCAATGTTCTACTGTGCAAAAAAAGTTCCAAATGTTCCAATATCTACCATCCATAATTCTGACATGAAGACATGAGCTGCTTTCACTGTAAAATGATGATAATTGTAGTTGACACTCTACATGATACTGCTTTTCAGTTGCACAGACAGGCTCGGGCATCCACCAGCTATGCTCTTGTTAGTAATCGAACTTGCAGGAGTTAATTTCTGCTAGCCTGTGGATTGCTGCTTGAGTCACATGTTGCAGGAGACCTATCACAGTCACCTCCGCCCTTTTTAAGATGGTGGAGCCTGGTCTCCTATGCTGATAATAGCTCTATGCAATCTCGGTTCTTGTGCTTAGTTATCCAGTTGCTGGTTAACCTCTCTGTGCTGTTTGGTGTGTTGTGGAAATACTCTTGTCTTATAATTTCTTTCCTTCTTTTAGTTTCCTCCTGATCACTCATTGTCTATATCTCTGTGAATGATTGCTGTGAGTTTGAGTTTTGGCTTCTCCCCCGTCTGTTTACTTATGTTTGATTAATCACTTCTGTCCTGCCTCTCTTGTGGGTGGAGGGAGGGTGCCTCTAGACCAGGGTTGTTCAGGAGCTAGGGTTAGGAAGGTGGCCTAAACATCGCCACATTCAGGCGTATCTTTAAGATCAGGGTCAACCTTGTGGCAGGTTTTTCCAGCTTCATAAAAAATCACCGATGCATCAAATATTTTTCAAGGACAGGAGAAAAAAGACCTATTTTTAAGGACTGTGCTTGAATTTCTGAACATTTGGCAACACTGCACCAGAATAGTCTCTTTCTTTCTCTATAGTCCCCGGGTGGCTTTTTCTGAAAGCCATACCTGATTGCAGTCATTCAGCCAAACGTTGATTCATGCTGTCTATAGTTTGGGCAGCATGAATGGACTGACAAGTTCCCTTTAACATGTGAAGATCCAGTTAGCACTTTGATAGAGTGTTACTTATGCATATTTAATGACAGATGTCAGCATAAAGCAGCCAGTTATAGGGACCTTGTCACATCGTTCTTGATGGCCAAACTAAAAATATATGTTCTACTGTTAAATGCCGCAACATTCCAGAGAAAACCATTGTGAAGGGGCAGCTGATGGGGAGATCACCAATCCAATATGTGTGCCCCCGTCGGCTTCTCCCCAACCGCTCAAATAGACTTACAGGTCGCACATATAAATACATAGGGCGAAACTTGTTAATCTACAGTATCTAAGCACACAGGGAGGAGCTTGCAGAGACATGCCTTTTGGACTAGTCACATAGTCCCTGACCATACTTCCAACTATGTTGACGCTATAGATGTTAAGAATGTAAGAGCGGCTCGCTGATTCATGCTGGCCGTGGATCAGGCATCATTAGTCATGTGATAATTGCACTTTAAAAATATTTGCACAAATGAAATGTTTAGTCAGGCCCATTGTTGTGTCATGTAAATAGATCTGAAAGTTGATATCTCTTGCAATACTCAATATGACTGTAGGAAAACTACATCCATCGTCTAATTTCATTTTTATGACGAGCTTGAAGAAGCCACCAGTAACTCAAGTTTTATTGTAGCGCCCAGAGAAGGGGGTACTCACTCCCGGGTGTTAACAAATGGGAATGTCCCTCTGGTGGCCGTTGCCCGGTCCTGTGCTCTGGGCCCCTTTTGTTAATGGGGTGTATTTACAGGGGAGATGAGTTTTTGTCATGTGACGCCACCTGCGCGTTGCAGTTAAGGATGGGCAACCGCTGCTGCTCAATGTGGGTACTCTCAGGGATGGTGGTAGTGGCAGCTGTGATGGTAGACCCTCCGCAGGTAGGGCTGTGCCTGGGAGATGTAGAGGGGCAATAATGGAGACCACACCGGGTTGTCTTTAACAGTATCTACTCACTGTGGACCCAGGGATTGCTGGTTCAGGTCCTAGGAGGACCAGTGCCTATGTAGTGACCCAGGTTGCTCTGTCCCCAGTACTCTCTGTACATTGTGTCCCCGTAGCGTGGAGCGTTTGGGAACCCTGACTGTCCCTTTTGGGGTACAGTGTCCTTCTCCGTACAGCGGGCAGTGAGGACCCTGCGGGGAGGTAAGTGTCAGAACCCCGATCCTAGTTTACTGCTGATGCCCCCGGATTATTTGGTTCAGTGAAGTTCGTGAAGGTGTCCTCACCAGGCAGGTATTTGTCAAACAGCCTAAAACTTGCGCTTCACCTAGGGCCCTGTGCCCCATGCATGCTCCGGTCCCTGCGGTATCTCGGTACCCGTCCTGACGACCTCTCTCCTGTGCCCCCGGGTTCACCGTTACACCTCTCCTGTGTGCTCCTCGACTCCTCTCTGCCTGACTGACCCCTCCCACCAGGCTGGCTATACCCAGGGACTCGTTCCCATGGTGACCATCCCCTTACGTGGTTAACCCTCTATGCCCAGTGTGGAGAGGAGAACTAGGATTTTAGATGTGTTTTGGTGGAAAAGGCACTGATACGTCAGGTCCCAGGGGGTAGGTCCTGCATCCCCAAGAGGATGCAGTTCCCTGCAGTGCCCTGAGGTTCTCAGGGGCGCTACATTATTATAAACAAATCTTGTAGAGTTGAGCTTCCGCGGAGCCCTTTGGATTATTAGACCCTTGTAACGCCATGCATGCATTGAACCGCAACATAACGACACTCTGTGTCCTGCTATACAGAAGGGGAAAATGTAGTAAGAGATTTGAGCGCTCTGGTCTGTTGATCAATTTAATGTTATTTTGGATTGAAAGATTCAAATTTTCACATTAGACCACATACACCAAGATGATCATTTCTGTTTTCACTTCACTGTGTAGACTATAACATCATCTGCAGAGTCATCTCATCAACATTATCACTATTAGAGGGATGAGGATTTACGGTAATGGCTGATGACAGCTGTATTCTAACATTTTACACAGAAAAGGCTCAGTCTGGAACTACCCTGCCAAATCTTTGTTTCTGGTGCTGTATATCGTTACCTAAAGAATATTAATTTATACTTTTCTCACCATTCATTGCATAAAACATACACAGCCTACTTTACTTTCTATATAAAATCATGGCCAAAAGTGTTGGCGCCCTTGAAATTGTTACAGAAAATGAAGTATTTTTCTCAAAAAATTATTGCAATTACTCATGTCTTGTTATATACATGTTTATTTCCTGTGTGTGTATTGAAACAACACAAAAAAATGAGGAAATAAAGGCAAATTGGACAGAATTTCCCACAAAATTCCAACAATTGTTGGCACCCTCAACTTAATATTTGTTTGCACTCCCTTTAGAATAAATAACAGCAATCAATCACTTCCTATAACCGTTCACAAGCTTCTTACATCTCTCAGCAGGAATTTTGGACTCTTCTTTTGCAAACTGCTCCAGGTATCTCATATCTGAAGACGCCTTCTCCCAACAACAATTTTAAGATCTCTCCACAGGTATCGATAGGATTTAGATCCGGACTCATTGCTGCCATTTCAGAACTCTCTAGCGCTTTGGTGCCATCCATTTCTGGGGGCTTCTTGAAGTATGTTTGGGGTCATTGTCCTGCTGGAAGACCCATGACCTTGGATGTAAAATCAGCTTTCTTACACTTGGCACTATATTGCTACCCAAAATCCTTTTGTAATCTTCAGATGTCATGATGCCTTGGACACAGTCAAGGCACCCAGTGCGAGAGGCGGCAAAGCAACCTCAAAACATCTTTGAGCCTCCACCATATTTGACTGTAGGTACTGTGTTCTTGTCTTTGTAGGCCTCATTCCATTTTCGGTAAAGAGTAGAATGATGTGCTTTACCAAAAAGCTCTATATTGGTCTAATCTATCCTCAAGATCTTTTTCTAGAAGGATGTTGCCTTATTAATGTATATTCGGCAAACTGCAGTCTAGCTTTTTATGTCTCTGTGTCAGCAGTGGGGTCCTCCTGGGTCTCCTCCATAGCCTTTCATTTCATTCAAATGATGATAGTTTGCGCAGACACTGATGCACCCTGAGCCTGCAGGACAGCTTGAATCTCTTTGGAACTTGATTGGGGCTGCTTGTCCACCATCATGACTATCCTGCATTGCAACCATTCATCGATTTATCTGAGCCGTCCACGTCCTGGGAGATTGGCTACAGTGACATGGGTTGTAAACGTCTTGATTATGTTGCGCACCGTGGACAAAGAAACATCAAAATATCTGAAGATGGACTTGTAATCTTGAGATTGTTGATATTTTTCAAGAATTTTGGTTCTCAAGTCCTCAGACAGTCCTCTTCTAATCTTACTGTTCTACATGCCTAGTGTGATACAACCAATTGTCAGAGGACTCCCAGCGAGCGACACAACAGAAATGGAGCGCCAGGGGAACAATACAACGGAAAGCTCTAGAACCAGGGAGAGGGGAGCAGGGACACCTCCTAACACTCAGCTGAGGCTGATCGCTGCACTCCCTAACATATTTAGATGGGTCCTTATCCCCCTTGCGCCGTCACGTGCCTAGACCCTTGTTGGCCCTGAACTCACCCTGACTAGTGTGAAGACCAACAAGATACTGGTTTCACCACTATAATAAAACAACACAAGGAAAGTAAGACAAACAGGTGGGAAAAAACACAACAAATAGGACTCCATAGCCTCTCCAGCAGGACATTTTCAGCTACAACAGAAATGAACACCTACGCTTCTCCAGAAACAGTCTCCTTCAAAGTGGACAGTATATAATGAACTACAGATGGCATAAGGATGAGTGAGGCGTGGGAGTGGGAGTGGCTGCAGCTGAGCTTACAACTACCTGTAGAATCACAGCAAGATAGAAAGGAACTTTATCACCTTTAGCACCGGATTAAATTAAATACCCTCCAACTCAGGGTAAACGACAAGCAGCTACTAAAGAGGATCTGTGATGAACTATTTGCTGTGACCTTCTGAATATAACATCATGCCATGACACACTTGTGTCAACAATGCAAAGATTGTATCAACTTCTCCCCTTTTTATCTGGATTCAGGTATGATTTTCATATTGCCCACGCCTGTTACTTGCCACAGGTGAGTTTGAACAAGCATCACAAGCTTAAAACAAAGTTGTTTACCCACAATTTTAAAAAGATCCAATAAATTTTGTCTCAACGATTTTTGAGGTTTGTGTGACATTATGTTCAATTTGCTTTTTGTTTTTTTTGTGTGTGTAGGTGTGTGTTGATCCTATACACATAAAGAAAATAAACATGTATGACACAACGTGTAATTGCAATACGTTTCTGAGAGAAATACCTAATATTCTGTAAAAATTTCAAGTGTGCCAACACTTTCGGCCATGACTGTATATATCTCATGCAGTGTCTCTAATAGTGTAACCCCAGGAACGTTTATTTGCGTTTTATGAAAACGAAAGAAAAATTAAATGCATGAAATAGTCTAACAAAAAATATATTACTATACTGTTACTAGAGAGATCTAAAGTCAGAGTGCTCCACAAAATTGTAACTTCTTAGCTTAGTTCTGTATCTGTGTAGGGGATAAAGGGGAAGAGAGCAGTAAGCAAGAATATAGTCTAAAGGCCGCTTTACACGCAATGACATTGCTAACGAGATGTCGTTGGGGTCACGGAATTCATGACGCACATCCGGCCTCATTAGCGACGTCGTTGCGTGTGACACGTACGAGCGACTGCTTACAATGCAAAATACTCACCAAATCGTTAATTGTTGACTCGTCATCCATTTCCCAAAGATCGTTGCTCGTTTAGGACGCAGGTTGTTTGTCGTTCCTGAGGCAGGATACATCGCAAGGTGTGACACCCCAGGAACGGTGAACAACACCGTAACTTGCGTCCTCCGGCAACGAGGTCGGCGTGACTTTCATGCGGCTGCTCTCCACCCCTCCACTTCTATTGATGATGATGATGCATTGAGTCCATTATGTGTCAGTTTCTAAAGGTTTCTTGAAATCATGATTTGGGATTCTGTTATGGATTCTGTCGTTTTCATGGAAGAATTGCAGGGCATGCTACAGTATTGCTATAAAACCTAATGGGGCTGCTAGCAGAGATTCTAACAGATCCTAAAATAGCAGTATGAACAAGGCCTAATTATCCTTTCCTTTACTTCTTAATGGCACTCTGCACTTTAGTATAAAATGACCGTGAACTCTTTCCAGTTTTCAAGCAGCAGTGTGTTCATTCAGTGCCCCTTAAAGAGGACCAGCCACCAGGATTTTCTTATATAAACTAAAGCCAGTGCTATACTGTCATTATCATGCTGATTCTAAACATACCATTAGTTGTGAGATTGGATGTACAGTTTCTGAAATACAGGACAGTAAATTTTGTGAAATACACTGTTACTTGATCGATAGGTGCTGCAGAATATCTAATAGGTGGGTCATGTTTTGCTAGTTATTCCTGACCCTATCTGCTGCCTGTCCTTCCTCCTCCTGTAATAACAGAGACAGGGAAGGTAGGACTGTCAGGCAGACAGGGGCAGGAATAACTAGCAAAACCTGACCCACCTATTAGATATTCCGTTGCACCTCTCATCAAATTACAGTGGATTTCCCAAACTTTACTTGCCTATATTTTAGAAAGTATACATCCGATCTCACAACTAAAGGTATGTATAGAATCAGCATGATAGCGCAAGTATATCACTGGCTTCAGTTTATATATGAAAATACTGGTGGTTGGTCCTCTTTAACTCTGAGGTCACCATTAATTATTTGCCATGCTCTGTCCTTGGTCCATACATATCCTAGGGAAGCCAGTTAGTTTACCTTTTCCATGTGACATCGAAAGTAGGCACTCCAACTCAATAATGTCTGTTATGTCTGCTACTACAGAGTAATGTCCAGTTATCTCTACCAGTGAACAATGGATATAATCCAACTTTTTCCAAAAAGTTTTGATGGTATAAATCCCAAGTAGCTCCACATTTGACAAATATCAACAAGTCAAGCTAGGTAGCAACTATACATGAGTGGACCCATTGAAATTTGGTTCGGCTATTTCTGACGGACTTTAGATGAAGTTCGATTTTGGATCCGGACTTGACCTGAACCCCAATGGAAGTCACTAATTGGGCAGTTTGGCTCTCAGCCTGCATACAGCCAGCCATAAACAGATCACTTCAAGGGGAGTGTGGGCGAACTTTTTCCATATATTTTTTTTTGGGTGCACTCTACATCCAATAGCACTCTTGTTACCCCAAGTGTGAGCCATACAAACATTGCAAATGGTTCGCACTGTGCAAAGCACCGAGCGTACCCGAACACAGCGATACTCAAGGTAGTTGTCAGCATACGTAAAGCACCCGAATTCCGAACTCAAACACTGTTTTTTTTGTAAAGTCAGAACTTTACTTTTCAGGTTCACTTATCTCTAGTAGCAACATCATCCGAGTTTAGCAGAACATGTCCTTCACCCAAACAAAGCTTATGCAACACATAGCTACCATATGCAGAATCGGACATGGGTTTCTTTAGATCACCCTCAAATATTGACACACAATTTTTGGTAAACATTAATAAGATGTGATCGAATTAGAACCTCGGGACAATTAATTGGCTACAAATAGGGTTGACCATTCCAAAATCTTTGGGAACCATAATAGTTTTCGAGCCTGGACCCAGTGTGGATCCTTGGATTTTGTTCTGGCTATGTACAACATGAAAATAGACTCAATTTTGTAAATCAACCAATGGATTTGAAATACAATTGAAATCTGAGTGCAAGGGAACAATAATGATCAAGATGTCGCTTGTACATTTACTGAGTAATTAGTCTGAAATGACAATTCTGAGACAGTCTTTTATCTTTCCCTAGGTAATTTTAAGGGTGTGTGCAAACAGATTGACCACTTTCCAGAAGATGCAGACTATGAAGCAGACACTGCCGAATATTTCCTACGTAAGTCTTTACATCTGTGTTTGTCTGGCTGCCTTATCTTGTTAATTAGTAATGTAATTTATATAACTGTAGAAGTAAAGCTAATGTGGAAAAATTCCACCAGAATGACCCAATCATCTTCTTTTTGAGTTTTGCAATTTCAGGTTTTCACCCAAATAAGTCCATGTTTTATATTTCACAGTAGGACAGCATTCACATGGCCATAGCGCGGGTCCTTGTTGATTTTGCACCAAAATGATCACAATAGAGGGGAGAAAGAGAAAATATGTAATTATGGTAAAAAGTGTCATGTTACCCTATAATGGGATATCTTTCTGGACTGATGGACCCTCAATGTTCTTGAGAGACAGCTATAGCAAACTCCTGGTTGGACACTATAGCCATCTGCTAAGCGCATAGTGATAAAAAAAAGAGACAGTTGCACTCTGAAATGCTAAAGCATGAAAACCATGAATGTAAGAATATAGATATGTGTTACTGCTAAAAGAAATCTAGGTAAAAAATTGGGATATTTAGCATATAAAAATGTCCATTTACATATCTGCCTAGTAGCCACGTCAAGGCATACCTCATATACTGGGAACCTACTCTGAACTGAAGCCTCTCTCTGGGTTTAAAAACCTCCTGTGTATGGGCAAGTAGGAACCTGCTATAGAGAATAAAATCCCCTGTGACTAGTGGAGGAGGGGGGCACGGTCAGAAGGCATGACCCCCATTAATCTAGACAAAAAAAACTGACTGAACTCCCAAAACTGCAATATGAACAGGTGCATAACTGAACACGACATAAAATGACAAAAAAAGAGAGACAGTTGCACTCTGAAATGTTAAAGCATGAAAACCATGAATGTAAGAATATACATATGCATTACTGCTAAAAGAAATACAAGAAAAAAATTGAGATAGTTAGCATATAAAAATGGCCATTTATATATCTGCCCAGTAGCCACGTCAAGGCATACCTCGTATACTTGCTACCTACTCTGAACTGAAGCCTTTCTCTGGGTTTAAAAACCTCTTGTGTATGGGCAAGTAGGAACCTGCTAAATAGAATAAAATCACCTGTGGTTAGTAGGGAAAGGGTGCACGGTCAGAAGCCATAACTCCCATTAATCTAGACAAAAAAAAACTGACGGCACTCCCGAAACTGCAATGTGAACAGGTGCATAACTGAACATGACATAAAATGACAAAAAAAAAAAAGACAGTTGCACTCTGAAATGCTAAAGCATGAAAACCATGAATGTAAGAATATAGATATGCATTACTGCTAAAAGAAATCTAAGAAAAAATTAGATATTTAGCATAAAAAAATGGCCATTTATATCTTTGTCCAGTAGCCACGTCAAGGCATACCTCATATAGTGGGTGCCTACTCTGAACTGAAGCCTCTCTCTGGGTTTAAAAAACTCTTGTGTATGGGCAAGTAGGAACCTGCTATATAGGATAAACATCACCTGTGGCTAGTGGGGGAGGGGTGCACAGTCAGAAGACATGATCCCCATTAATTTAGACAAACAAAACTGATGGAACTCCTAAAACTGCATTGTGAACAGGTGCATAACTGAACATGACATGAAATGACAAAAAAGGAGACAGTCGCACTCTGAAATGATAAAGCATGAAAACCATGAATGTTAGAATATAGTGGGGAGGACAGAAGTTCTGGATCACTAACCATAGTCAGCCAAGAGCACTTCCATGCTAGGTAACATCCAGGGAGCAATTTTGGGATTTAGGTGCCTTGTTTTAAACTTTAATCTTTTATTCAATCTGCTACTAAAATTTCTAGAATTGGCAGAATTTCTGTCAAAACTGTTGACAAACTCCTAGCAATGAGAACCAGTTACCTACAGTATACTTGTAAAAACTATATATTTCTCGCCACCAAAATTCTTGAGTAAACACCATTGCAACATCGAAATTCACAGAAGCCATACACTGTGTGCAGATTTATTAGGCAAATGAGTATTTTGATCACATGATACTTTTTATACATGTTGTCCTACTCCAAGCTGTATAGGCTGAGAGCCAACTACCAATTAAGTAAATCAGGTGATGTGCATCTCTGTAATGAGGAGGGGTGCGTTGTAATGACATCAACACCCTATATAAGGTGTGCTTAATTATTAGGCAACTTCCTTTCCTAAGGCAAAATGGGTCAGAAGAGAGATTTGACGGGCTCTGAAAAGTCCAAAATTGTGAGACGTCTTGCAGAGGGATGCAGCAGTCTTGAAATTGCCAAACTTTTGAAGCGTGATCACCGAACAATCAAGCGTTTCATGGCAAATAGCCAACAGGATTGCAAGAAGCGTGTTGGGCAAAAAAGGCGCAAAATAACTGCCCATGAATTGAGGAAAATCAAGCGTGAAGCTGCCAAGATGCCATTTGCCACCAGTTTGGCCATATTTCAGAGCTGCAACGTTACTGGAGTATCAAAAAGCACAAGGTGTGCCATACTCAGGGACATGGCCAAGGTAAGGAAGGCTGAAAAACCACCACCTTTGAACAAGAAACATAAGATAAAACATCAAGACTGGGCCAAGAAATTTCTTAAGACTAATTTTTCAAAGGTTTTATGGACTGATGAAATGAGAGTGACTCTTGATGGGCCAGATGGATGGGCCAGAGGCTGGATCAGTAAAGGGCAGAGAGCTCCACTCCGACTCAGACGCCAGCAATGTGGAGGTGGGGTCATCAAAGACTGTATCAAAGGTGGAGGTGGGGTCATCAAAGTATGGGCTGGTATCATCAAAGATGAACTTGTGGGACCTTTTCGGGTTTAGGATGGAGTAAAGTGAAGCTCCCAGACCTACTGCCAGTTTCTGGAAGACAACTTCTTCAAGCAGTAGTACAGGAAGAAGTTGTTATCGTTTAAGAAAAACATGATTTTCATGCAGGACAATGCTCCATCACACGCATCCAACTACTCCACAGCATGGCTGGCTAGTAAAGGTCTAAAAGATGAAAAAAGAATGACATGGCCCCCTTGTTCACCTGATCTGAACCCCAAAGAGAACCTGTGGTCCCTCATAAAATGTAAGATCTACAGGGAAGGAAAACAGTACACCTCTCGGAACAGTGTTTGGGAGGCTGTGGTGGCTGCTGCATGCAATGTTGATTGTAAACAGATCAAGCAACTGACAGAATCTATGGATGGTAGGCTGTTGAGTGTCATCATAAAGAAAGGTGGATATATTGGTCACTAATTTTTGGGGGTTTTGTTTTTGCATGTCAGAAATGTTTATTTCTAAATTTTGTGCAGTTATATTGGTTTACCTGATGAAAATAAACAAGTGAGATGGGAATATATATGTTTTTTATTAAGTTGCCTAATAATTCTGCACAGTAATAGTTACCTGCACAAACAGATATCCTCCTAAAACCCACTCCAACTTCCAAAAATATTAAGCTTTGATATTTATGAGTCTTTTCGGTTGATTGAGAACATAGTTGTTGATCAACAATAAAAACAAATCCTCTAAAATACAACTTGCCTAATAATTCTGCACACGGTGTAGGTGGAGAGTATTGCAAAACTTAAAGGTTGTTTCATTAGGACGTGAGCAAAATTTTGGTGTATAAACGCTCCTGAACATTGAAATTGCAACATGAAGAAGGAAACGTCAGAGTTATTAAAATCATAGGATCGATTGTGATGTTAATGAGGGATACATATGTTAATTATATGCAAAGTATGAAAAAATTGAAACATTTTCAAAACATCTCGATTTATTCAGTATCTAGTATGAGTGCGAAGTAGAGGTATTCACAGTTTCACGTATTAGCTGCTACCAATGAGATTATTAATGGCTGTCTGAGGAATGTTCCTCCGCGCTTAATGTACTTGGGCAAATCATCAAGAGCCACTGCTGGCAACTCCATTTGCAATTGGTGTTCAATGATGTCCCAGATGTGCTCTATGGGACATGCTCTACGCCATGGTTGCACATTTAGGACACGCAAGCTGCTCACAGAAGAACGGGTAACATGCGGCCTGGGATTGTCATGTTAAAAAATGGCTCAAGGGGAGTTACGAAACAATCGCCGTCTATCATTACATCCATGACAAAAGAGGATAGACCTCCATTCCAACCTCTATTGCTCCAGTCAGACCTCCATGAAGAGACTTTGATGAGAGAACGTCACATCAGTTCTATCCCTTGAATTATAGTGTAGAGCGGCATAATATATGGCACCTGAACCACTCTAGTCTTCATTCCAGGCCCACTAATAGCTCAGTGTCACATGGATTTGGTCGTTGAACCAGTGGTACTGCCATTTCTCCAAAATGTCCAGGAGTTATTTGTCAACTTGACAATACTAGGCCATATGTTTCTGGTTTCCTACTGTTAGCAGGCCTGGGTGGCGAAACGTGCTACTATGGCCTGCCGCGTCTCCAAACTTGTCTTCCATTGAGCACATCTGGGATGTCATTGGTCGGCAATTGCAAAACAAGCTGCCAGCAGTAGCTTTTGACGATCTTCAGTGCCCAAGTACATTCATCAAGACAGAACATTCCTCAGACAACCATTAATAACCTCAGTGATAGCAGCTGAGGTTGTAGGTGAGGAGATTTCTACACGTGGCGCTCATATGCGATAGTGAATAAACTGAGATGTATCGAAAAATTTGTTTCCATTATGTGAATATCATTAACATGTCTATCCATCATGTGAGTTCCATAATATGTGATTTTTCCTTTTTGGTGTTGCAATTTCAATATTAAGGAGTGTATATTATAGAGGGGGGTGTTCGTCAATAGAAAATTTAGCCATTTTTATGGTGCTTTTAGTTGTCTTTGTCCCATGTCCATGTGTAGCATACGTTCTTCGTATCAGCAAATCCAACATTAAGTATGTGAGTTAAGTTTCCACCCCAAAAACCACAAATCTCATTTATATACTGCAACTAAATTTAGAGGTATAAATTTGACAAAAACAGAAGCTGAAATAAGGAATTCCATGACTTGCTTCCAAACTCCTTTTTACCTTCAATGCCCCCTAAGCTAAAGAACCGAGTGAATTGAGACCGACTGTTGTGGGAATAGTCAGCTATGGTCTTTTATACTGGATTTTTAAGCAGCACATCCCTAGTAACAGGTCTGTCTCAAATTACTCAGGTCATTAGTTCAAAACTGATTTGGTATTGAGCTGAAGACAGAAAAGTGGCTTGGAGCCTGTGTAGAACTCAATCCAAGATTTTGTCTTGTGCCGGGATGCTGCGGTTGTATTTTGTTTTGGTCAGTGCGAGTCTGTGTGCATAACGGACAGCACACAGACTCATAACCTATGTGCCAATGCCCACCAGCAATTTTCCACATGGACTGATAAAACGTTTGCAACATGCACTAGTCTGGTTCCCCTTACGAACCAGACGTGCTCATCCGCTGTTCTCACAAACCCACGGAGTTGCTCACGGGACCAATCCGTTCCAGGACCATAACTATAGTGGGTGAAGGGATTGCCGTTGAACCCTGTCCCTGGCGCCTAAGGGGGTTCAGGAGATTTATTTGGGACATATGATAAGGCCAAAGTAATTAAAGGGAACCAACCATCAGGTTTTTGCCTTATAAATCAGAGACAGTGCCATAATGGCGCTAGGATGCTGTTTAAAAATGATACCTCTAGTTGAGAAATCCGAGGCTTTATTGCAGAGCAATACTTGTCCAAACTGTCCAAAATGACAATTTGTGCACAGGCGTGAGCATCAGGGCGGGACTTTGTGGGTTGGATCATGTGTTATCATTTCTCCTCATGCCTTGCCTTTTTTTCTTTATTTAAATCCCGCGCCATTACCGCTGTTAGCAGCGCATGCGCATTGTTATTGTGACGTTGTCTTCAATAAAATGCTGCCGGAATCAGCTCATATACGTACTTCAATATCTGGCGCCATTTTATTGAGGACGCTGTGGAGATGACCATGAGCAGAGGTGCATGCGCTAATAAAAAATATCAATCTGCGCATGTGCCACCACCGCTCATATTTGTCTCCACAGGGTCTTCAATAAAAATGCCGCCGGAGCTCGCGGTACGCGCTGATTCCAGAGCCATTTTATGGAAGACAATGTCACAATAGCAATGCGTACGTTTCGCCAACAGTGGTAATGGTGGCAGTGGTGCGAAATTTAAATAAAGAAAAGGAGGCAAGGCAGGAGGAGGAATTATACAGAGGACCTGACCCCCAAAGTCCTGCCCCGATGCTCAAGCCTGTGCACAAATTACATCATTTTGGAAAGTTTGGGCAAAGATTGCTCTGTAATAAAGCCTCGTATTTCTTAACTAAAGGTATCACTTTAATCAGTATCCTAGCGCCATTATGGCCCTGCATCCAGTTTATAGGGCAAAAATCTGGTGGCTGGTTCCCTTTAAAGATCTATAATAGTTGAGGCACTTTTGGATATTTTAAACTGGGGCCCACGAGTTTGAAGATACACCACGGGTCAGGTACACAAGTTGGCAAAATGACTCACCCATATTTTGGTAGTGGCCTGTCTTATTAATCTGATGTTTAGAAATCAAATGTAGTTAAATAACCTGTCTATAGGAAACTAAACCTTTTTAATACACCTGCACAACATAGCATTGTTATAATATACTAGCTGTACTACCCGGCTTCGCCCGGGTTAATAACTGCTGTTAACAAAATAGAATGTATTAACATTCCCGGGATAGAATTTATAAATAGAATGTATTAACGCCCAGGATAGTAACTGTCTCTCTGTTTCTCTCCCATTCTCTGTCTGTCTCCCCCTCTGTATATATATCTCAGTCTCTCTCTCTATCTCTATCTTTGTCTGTCTGTCTCTTTCCCTGTCTGTCTCTGTCTCTTTCTCCATCTGTCTCAATCTCTTTCCCTGTCTGTCTGTCTCTTTCCTTGTCTGTCTATCTATCTCTGTCACTTTCCCTGTCTGTCTCTTTCCCTGTCTGTCTCTTTGTCTGTGTCTGTCTCTTAACCTGTTTCTCTCTTTCCCTCTCTTTCTCTGTCTGTCTCTTTCACTTTCTTTCCCTGTCTGTTTCCCTGTGTCTGTCTCTGTCTCTTTCCCTGTCAGTCTGTCTTTTTGTCTGTGTCTGTCTCTTTGTGTCTGTCTCTTACCCTCTCTATGTCTGTTTCTTACCCTGTCTGTGTCTGCCTCTTTCCCTGTCTGTGTCTGCCTCTTTCCCTGGCTGCATTGTGACACGCCAACATTCCATATAAGGGCGTGGCTGTGCATTCTTCTGAAGTTCTGGCTGCACTGTGTCTCCCAGCTCCATTCGCTTTAATGGAGGCAGTTTTTTTGGCGAATAACTGTAAAGAGCGGGGTTGAAATTTGCCCTCAAAGCATAGCCTATGACGCTCTCGGGGTCCAGAAGTGTGAGTGTGCAAAATTTTGTGGCTGTAGCTGCGACGGTGCGGATGCCAATCCTGGACATACACACATACACACACACACACACACACACACATTCAGCTTTATATATTGGATTATTTGGGGGGGGGTTTATGTTTTTCTGAGTCTTTTTGTTTGTCCTATATGGAAAAGAAATAGTTATCTCCTACCCGTAATCTGCCAATTGGCTGTCAATGTATCCGTTCTTCGTTTTAGTATCTTGGGGCCACAAAGATATAGCAATATGGAACGGGCTGCTGAGATGATTGGCTCAATAATATATTTGTATGGGGGGTATTTCATGCACAAATATTTACCATCTATTCAATGAAAAGAATAGGAAAATATTTCATTGCTAAGGGTTAAACCAATGGATGATGCACAACCCCAACTGCAAGACCACAGCTAGGATTTGTGTTAGGGTACAATTCCACTTGCACATAGCTTCCAATGTGAGTACATCGGAAGCGATATGCTAATAATGACCCTCTGATGCTGGTGTCAGCTCAGGGTCATGCAACTGTGATGCGATCTTGCGATCGTATCACAGCTGCGGAGAAGGGGGGGAGCACTTTCTCCCCATCTCCTCCGCTGTCTGTCTCTGCGTATATCGCACTGCAGTCGGATGACATGAGAGTGCAGTGCGATGTTTCACACGCTCCCATAGACTTGTATGAGGGTGCATTTTAGCGCCCCTGAAGCCATCAGGAGCTACAGGGAACTACATCCTAACCAGGATGCAAGGCCTACCCCCAGGGACCCAGAAGACCGGTGCCGGTAACAGCAAAACATTCATTTTAATCTCTGTTTCTCCCCATTCCCAAAGACTGGTGACAGGCTAGGCTTGGACCCAACGGATGGCCACCTAGGGGTGGAACCGATCCAGTGCACTAAACGACAACCAGGGGGAGAGGTCAGACAGTCAGTAAGTGGAAGTGAGAGGAGACGGACATATCCGTACTGACAGGAGAGTGTAACAGTGACCTGAGGGCCCAGGCATGTGGTTGCCGGTGGAGTACGGTGGAGTACTCCCGGAACCATAGCACCAACGGGGTACAGAGCCCTAGGTCAGGCAAACGCTCCAGGCAGACCTGATAAAATCTGCACAGTGAGGGGACCATCCAGGACCTCACTGAGCGTAAAGTAGGGGACACAGTAGCAATGGGAGAACCGAGAAACAGGACCAGAGGAACCAACCCCACAGGGTTCAAGCTACCTGTTATATGGACTAAGACTGAACGAGAACCAGGAGGGGACCCCCAGAGGCTCCAAGCCATGGGGACCCACCAACCAGAGACAGGTGCAGGGGAAAGAAGCCACCAGGTCACCGCACTGGCACTGGAACTAAGGGGACCAGTGGTGAGGACCAGCCTTCATCGGGTTGCCAGCCTTAACAACATTATGAGTAAAGAAATCAGTTACACTGCAACCCCTTGTGTGGCCTACATTCTTTACGCGCCCAACAATATCATCTGTACCCTGGGGCCTGGCCCTACTTGCGGAGGGCCCAACATCCAAGCTGCCACCAACACCAGCCCCAGTAGTGGAAACTGTGCAGCGGCGGCGCCACTAAAATAGCTGCAACCCGCAAGTGGCGTCACGACAAAAACTTTCTTATCAATCCCCTGTAAATAACCCCTTTTCAAAAGCAACTGCCAGGGTCACGGAACCGGGCAACGGCCACCCAGTGAACTGTCCCAATAAGTGAACTGTCCCAATAAGTACACCGCCCAGGACTGAGTACCCCATAGCCCTGGGGCGAGAGAGCATGAGCCGAGAATCGCTGCCAAACGCAACATGCCGATATGGTATGAGAAATCAATCGCAGATGGACACTGCCCCGTAGTTTTGCACTGGTGTGAGTGCAGTTCAATGTTTTATCAGATTACACTCGTTCGTGCAAAACGCAAGTAAAACCGTACCCTTAAGTGGGCTTTACATGCTACGATATAGTTAATGAATTATCGTCGGGGTCACGGTGTTTGTGACGCACATCCGGCTTCATTAACAAAATCGCAGTGTGTAACACTTAAGAGCGATCTTAAATGATCGCAAAAGCAGTCAAAACCGTTTGCCGCGGAGAGGTCGTCCTGAAACAAAAAAATAGTTTTCAGGATGTTAGTGATGTTGTTCGTCGTTCCTGCGGCAGCACACATCGCTGTGTGTGACACCGCAGGAGTGAAGAACATCTCCTTACCTGCCTCTACCGGCAATGCGGAAGGAAGGAGGTGGGCGGGATGTTTACGTCCCGCTCATCTCCACCCCTCCGCTTCTATTGGCCGCCTGCCGTGTGACGTCGCAGTGACGCCGCACAACCCGCCCCCTTAGAAAGGAGGCGGTTCGCTGGCCAGAGCGGCGTCACAGGACAGGTAAGTGCGTGTGACGGGTGTAAGCGAGGTTGTGCGCGACGGGCAGCTATTTGCCCGTGTCGCACAACCGACAGGGGCGGGTACAATCGCTTGCGATCTTGCTAGCGAGATCGCAGCGTGTAAAGCCCGCTTTAGGCTCATCAGGAAGGTGGATTCAAGCCACCGGTCAGGGTGGACCCACAAACCAAGGGCATTGGCACAGTCAGCGGGAGGGAACTTGGGAGAGCGAGAACTTGGGCATTTTGAAAAACAGACCAGAGGTAAATGGCAAGTCCAAAACAGCTCACAGAAAATGGAGGGATGCACAATATGGACACAGTCCAACAACAGTGTCTTAATATTTTTATTCACTGGAACTAATTGGTTAATCCAGAAGGTGGCAAGTAGAGTGGTAACTGGCAGGACTGAAGAATCACAGATGCACAATATCAACAGGTGATGGAGCATTCCAAACTACACCTGCGCTCTAGAGTCTCAATACTAAGACATGGGTGTGCCTCTAATTAGCCTTGAGAGTTCTTGGGAGAGGGTATCACAGAGAAGCCGGGTAGCTTGTAAAATCCAACGTGGAGCACAGCAAAGGGTGGCGGCCATAAGGGAAGGAAGCAGAGCAGATGCGTAACAATTAGATTATATGGAGTAGTGATTTAGCCTCCTCCTCACTGTGCTCCTGCAGTTGTGGGATATGGACGACTGGATTTATTCAATAAATATAAGATAAATGTTTGTTGCTAGATTATCCCTTTAACAAATGTATACCGAACACTAGTATTAGATATTTATACGCTAATTAGACAGTTTGGATATTTACGTGTTAATGAGCATCTTGTATTCATCTGTTAATGAGCTGAGCTATCCTAAGTATTCACATAAGTCACAATTAGAATAGAAAACAGCCACAATAAGATCCATCAGCAACCGCTCGCTTGCTTGTTGATGTTTTCCACATAGAAGCACTTTTTTTCCCTACATGGAGGAAAAGCAAACTGAAAAATAAAACAAAACAGCACAAACGTTAATGAAGATGTATTATAGAGCCAATGTTAATCAAAGGCAGAGCTTCACTTTAGATCCTGAGTGTTGTATTGTGTTATAGGAGGACAATACAATTTTTCAACAATTTTGGTACATCAAATATTTAAAGCTCAGTGTATGTATGTATGTATGTATGTGTGTATGTATATGTGTGTGTCCGCTAAAAGGAATCTGCACTGTCGCATTTACAATCACGAAACTTTGCACAGACACCTCATATGACCCAGGTAACGTCGTAGACTATGTTTTGACAGGAAAATTTAACCCCGCACTTTACATTTATTCTCCAAAATACATGTCTCCATTAAAGTAATGAAGCCTGGAAATACTGGTTTTAATAGCAACTGTGATTGGTTGCTATAGGAACAAAAGACATTGTCAGTATAAGAAGCTTATGTGTGAGGTAATATGATGTCGTTGGGGAGACAGATAGAGACAGACAGACAGGGAAAGACACAGACAGACAGGGAAAGAGACAGACAGAGACAGACAGGGAAAGAGGCAGAGAGATAGAGACAGACAGTGAAAGAGACAGACGGGGAAAGAGACAGGCAGACAGAGACAGGCAGACAGGGAAAGAGGAGACAGCCAGAGAGACAGACAAAGATAGATGGGGAAAGAAACAGACCTTGATAGAGACAGACGGGGAAAGAGACAGAGAAATAGAGACAGACAAGGAAAGAGACAGACAGAGACAGGCAGACAGGGAAAGAGATAGGAAAAGAGATGGGGAGATAGACCTGCGAAAGAGACAGACCCGGGAAAGAGACAGACCGGGGAAAGAGACAGACCGGGGAAAGAGACAGACCGGGGTAAAAGACAGACCCGGGAAAGAGACAGACCGGGGAAAGAGACAGACTGGGGTAAAAGACAGACCGGGGAAAGAGACAGACCGGGGAAGGAGACAGATGGGGAAAGAGACAGACCGGGGTAAAAGACAGACCGGGAAAAGAGACAGACCGGGAAAGAAACAGACCGGGAAAGAGACAGACCGGGGAAGGAGACAGATGGGGAAAGAGACAGAGAAAGAGAGAGACAGACAGACACGGACACAGAGATAAAGAGACAGAGAGACACAAAGATAGAGACAGACTGATGCAAAGACAGACAGAGACATAGACACAGACAGACAAGGAAAGAGACAGACAGACAGCGACTGGGAGAGAGACAGAGAGACAGTTACTATCCCGGGTACTGCAGCTAGTATATATATATATATATATATATATATATATATATATATATGTATATATATATATATATACATATATATCATAGAGGCAGACCATGTGGCTGTTATGGGACCCTTGGAAGGATGGGCTCAGCGCTGGTTGTTGTTGGTAAGAACTAAAGGGTGCTTTACACGCTGTGACATCGCTAACGATATATCGTCGGGGTCACGTCATTAGTGACACACATCCGGCACCGTTAGCGACATCGCCGCGTGTGACATCAAGGAGCGACGATCAACGAGTGCAAAAACTTGAAAAATCGTTGCTCGTTGACATGTCGCTCCTTCCCCAAATATCATTGCTGCTGCAGGTACGATGTTGTTCGTCGTTCCTGCGGCAGCACACATCGCTGTGTGTGACACCGCAGGAACGACGAACATCTCCTTACCTGCGTCCACCGGCAATGAGGAAGGAAGGAGGTGGGTGGCATGTTCCAGCCGCTCATCTCCGCCCCTCCTCTGCTATTCGATGGCTGCCGTTTGACGTCGCTGTGACGCCGCACGAACGGCCCCCTTAGAAAGGAGGCGGATCGCCGGTCAGAGCGACGTCGCAGAGAAGGTAAGTCCATGTGACGGGTGTTAGCGATGTTGTGCGCCACGGGCAGCGGAGAAGAGAGAGAAAGCAGTTTCTCCCATCTCCTCCCTAGCCTGTCTCTGCGTACATCGCACTGCGGTCGGATGACATGCGAGTGCAGTGCGAAGTTTCACACGCTTCCATAGACTTGTATGGGGGTGCGTGAGCGGAGACTTGCTGCCAAACGCAGCATGCTGCGATTCATTTTTCAGGCCGATATGGCATGAGAAGTCCATAACAGATGGATACTGCCCCATAGTTTTGCACTGGTATGAGTGCAGTTCAATGTTTTATCGGATTGCACTCATCCGTGCAAAACACAAGTGGAACTGTACCCTAACAGATAGGGGTACTTTACACACTGCGACATCGCTACCGATATATCGTCGGGGTCACGTCGTTAGTGACGCACATCCGGCGCCGGTAGCGATATTGCAGCGTGTGACACAAATGAGCGACGATCAACGAGAACAAAAACGTCAAAAATTGTTGCTCGTTGACACGTCGTTCATTTCCTTAATATCGTTGCTGCTGCAGGTACGATGTTGTTTGTCGTTGTGTGTCGCTGTGTGTGACACCGCAGGAACGACAAACGACTCCTTACCTGCGTCCACTGGCAATGCAGAAGGAATGAGATGGGCGGGATGTTACGTCCCGCTCATCTCCGCCCCTCCGCTTCTATTGAACGGCCGCTTAGTGACGTCGCGGTGACATCGCTGTGATGCCGAACGCACATCCCCCTTAAAGGCGGGATTGTTCGGCGGTCACAGCAACGTCGCTGCACAGGTATGTGCGTGTGACGCTGCCGTAGCAATAATGTTCGCTACGGCAGCGATCACAAAATTTCACACATACGACGGGGGCGGGTGCTATCGCGCTCGACATCGCTAGCAATCGCTAGCGATGTGGTAGTGTGTAAAGTACCCTATATGCCTGGATTCAGCATCTTAGTGCCTGTGTGGCACTGCCTTTACCTCATATAGCAAAATCCTGCTGGTTGGCCCTCTTTAAGTGACAAACCCTGATCCTTCAATGATCTTTACTGTTCCTGGCGCTCCTAAGCTGCAGATTTCCTCATATATGGGCAATGCAATAACACAGAGAAATCACGCTGAAAATGCCTATTTTGACCTCCTCTGATGGAATTTTAATTTTTTATACTGACTTCTTTTTAGCACCTTAAAGGGCATCTGTCACCAGGTTTTTGCTACCCCATCTGAGCGCAGTATAATGTAGGGGAAGAGACCATGATTCCAGTGATGTGTCACCTACTGCGCTGCTTGCTGTCATTTTGACAAAAAAATACTGCTTTATCTGCAGCAGTTATCTCAATGCCGAGCTTTGTGTAACCCCACCCACACCACTGATTGGCTGCTTTCTAACCATTGTATACAGAAAGATGCCAATTAGTGGTGTGGGTGGGGTTATACAAAGCTCTTGACTATGAAGGACTACTTGGCAGCAGGTTTACTAGTCCTCCACTGATAATTAGAGATGAGGGAACCCGAGGTTTGGTGTTCGGTGCTTGGTGTTCATACCAAACAAAGACTTTAAAAAAAAACAGAGTTCGGGTTCGAAGTTTGGGTCCTTTACATAGGGCAAATCACTCACGCAAATATTCCTGGGCTCAGCTACTCTCGGTGCTAAACCCAGTGTGAGCCATTTGCAGTGTTTGAACAACAACAATAGCATGATCGGATGTAGTGTGCACCAAACAAAAAAAAATAATGGAAAAACCTCACCCACCCATGGAAGTGATCTGTTTATGGCTGGCTATATGAGGGCGGAGAACCGAACTGCCCAATTAGTGACTTCCATTGAGGTTCAGGTTAAGTCCGGGTCCCAAACCAAACTTTATCTAAAGTCTGGCTAAGCCTGCTGAACCAAACTTCCACGGATCCGCTCATCCCCAGTGATAAACCACTGCTGATATAACAGGGATTTTATCAAAACGACACTAAGCAGCCCAGTAAATGACACTTCGCTGGAATCAGGATCTCTACCTCTACGTTATGCTGCTCTCAGATTAGGTGGCAAAAAATGGTGACATATTCCCTCTAAGCAGAGATGTGTTCTACCCAAAGGCATTTGATGTGAGAATCAGTGTAAAAAATGAGAATTTTACATACTATGTGCATTCTATAGGACTTTTAAGGCTCGTTTACATATTACAGTAGTTATCAAAACCTGCTGATATCAGTTGGATTAGACAACAGTCTAATGTGTATGGTGGTCTCCCGCTACCCCATACCCCATTTTTGTATAATTGGCTGCCAGTCTAATAAATATAAGGACCTCTAGATAATGACAAGGAGAGAAGGATTTGGTCAATGCTTTTGTTCCACAGCGAGATAAGTCGCTGCCACAGCTGTTTGCCAGTGGCTTTCTCAGCTCTTGAACGTTTGGCTAAGCCGCACATTCATGTATATAGGAGCGTCGGGAGAGACATCAGCCAAACAATGCTAAGAGCCGACAGCTATCCAATGTGAGATCTTTAATTACAAATAATTCACCCTCTGAAATACCTAAAATTATATTAAAGGGGGTTTCCAAGCTCAATCAAAATTTCTGCAGTCATCCTATCTGACTGCAGATTGCGAATCCTGGCACACTGTGAGGATTCCCCTCTGTAGCTTGGGCGAGTGGTCAGCATGTGCTCTTTGCATACTTGAGGACAAATCATTGGTGCAGCCTGTGCAGTCGCACAAGGGCCCATTTCTACCTCCAAAGCAGGTGGAATTGTGCTTTTTGATGAGCTTTCAGGGTATGTGCGCACTTCTGCGTTCTGCCGTGCCAAATATTCCACAGCATTTTAATACCGCATGTGCATTCCAAAGCGCAGCTGAAAAGCTGCGTTTTGGATTGCAAAATTCATGTGTTCTGGATGCTTGCTCTGCCATAGACAGAGTGGGAAAAGCATCCAAAAGGCACAACAGAAGTGACATGTTGCTTTTTAGAACGCAGCGTTTTGGCAAAAAAATTCAGCAGCGGCAATTCTAAAACGCAACGTGCACATGGATTTTGCAAAATCTCATAGTGTTTGCTGGGGAAGCAGAATGTATGCGTTTACGCAGCAGTTTAAAACGCTGTGGAAACGCATGAAAAATGCACACGTGCGCACACAGCCTAAAGGCCTCTTTACACACTGCGATATCGGTCCAGATATCGTTAGCGTGGGTACCCGCCCCCATCTGTTGTGCAACACGGGCAAATCGCTGCCCGTGCCGCACAACATCGCCCAGACCCGTCACACATACTTACCTGCCCGGCGGACCGTGCGGCGTCACAGCGACGTCACTGAGCGGACGCCCAATAGAAGCGGAGGGGCGGAGATGAGCGGGACGTAACATCCCGCCCACCTCCTTCCTTCCACATTGTGGCCGGTGGAGGCAGGTAAGGAGAGGTTCCTCGTTCCTGCGGTGTCACACATAGCGATGTGTGCTGCCGCAGGAACGAGGAACAACTTCGTTACTGCTGCAGTAACGATAATTGAGAATGGACCCCCATGTCACCGATGAGCGATTTTGCACGTTTTTGCGACGATGCAAAATCGCTCATCGATGTCACACACAACAACATCGCTAATGCGGCCGGATGTGCGTCACAAATTCCGTGACCCCAATGACTCCGCATTAGCGATATCGTAGCGTGTAAAGCCCCCTTTAGGCTGCAAAGGGCCCATGTATTGTTCCTGCACAGGGGCCCTTTTCTGTCTGTGTCCACTAGTGGGTCACGTGCACCTTTTCCTGCTTCTCTCAATTTTTCAGTCAAGCACACCAGAATCATGATAAGGTTTTCATTATTTGAAAAATTATGTTTCATTTCTTACAATTTTGTGGTTGCGTCAACTTGTCGCGACATTTACTTTCACCATGTTTCAAATTTAGCCTCATAATACTACAAACTGTGACCAGGTGGTAAAGTAACTGTGTAGCCCCATCCTTAAAGGGAACCGGTTATGTGAAAAAAATGCTACTAACCTGCAGATATGGGGTTAATCTGCAGGTTAATAGCATTTTGAACCTGCACATTGTCTGCATTTCGAGCCTCATTGCTGGGAGGAAATGAACTTTATTGCTCCCGGCAGTGTTCGACTTCCTGTTATACGGGTGGCTTGGTGAGGGATAAGTCACTAGTCAGTCTACAGCTGTAACTGCGCCCCCCACACCGACTGACAGCCGGCTCAACATTAGAGCCAGCTGTTAGCTGACAGCCACTACTCACTATACACTGACCAGTGACTGATCCCTCGCCAGGCCACCCCTATAACAGGAAGCCGAACACTGCCAAGAGTAATAGAGTTAATTTCCTTCGGTAGCGAGGCTCAAAGCGTGGGTGCCAGGCACGTTCAGAATGCTATTACCCTGCAGATTAACCCCCTATATACAGGTTAGTAGCATTTTTTCCACATAACAGGTCCCCTTTAAGAAAAATAATTTTGTCCATGTTCCCCCATAGCTTAAAACCTAAAAAAAAAAAAGTTTTATGCAGAATATCTATTACCCTGCAGATTAACCCCATATTTGCAGGTTAGTAAGCATTTTTTTTTTCACATGACAGTTCCTCTTTAAGAAAAATTATTTTGGCCATGTTCCCCCATAGCGTAAATCCTAAAAAAAATTGCTGTGTTTTTTTGTGCAGAATACCTGCTATTATATTGCAGATTAACCCCATATCTGCAGGTTAGTAGCGAGAAAAAATAATCTTGGCTATGTTGCCACGTAGCTTAAATCCTGAATTTGTTAATTATTTTTGCTGCTTTTTTGTGCAGAATATTTGCTGTATCTAACAATTCAAGCAAAGCAGGTGTGATTTCATGAAAATGCATGCCCACTGTGGGTTTAAAGACGCTGTTATACTGTGCATTATTGTCTGCTTTTTCTCTTATAGGCTTTTAAGTGGTTGTGCTGAAAAAATGCATGGAAAAAATGCCATTACATTGTTAAATGTAAAATCTCTGCATTTCTGTACTAAAAAAGCATTATAAAAATGTTATATTCAGGCTATATGCACACAGTGCATTTTTATCACATTTGTTAGGTCGTTTTTCACAAAACTCCATGCAAATCCTTATGAGAATCCTGAAGTTTTGTGCACATGTTGATTTTTTTTTTTCTCTTGCAGATTTGGTGCAGAAATAATCTGCAGCATGTCAATTCCTTCAGCGTTTCTGCTGTGTTTTTTTCCACCCCAGAATGTATAGAAAACGGATGGAAAAAAACATGCAAACAATGATTTATTTTTGTATTATTATTATTATGCATTTATTATTATGCATTAGCAAAAATGTAGAAAAATAAAAGCAAAACAAACACATTTTTTCTGCCAAGAGAAGCAGATTTGATGCAGAACTTTTTACAACCAAATACTGAGAGAGTGCACGTCGCCTAAATCTACACCAAAAGTGCATCAAAATGAGTGAAAATGTAGTAAAGAGCAATATTCAGAGCAGATTGCTTTTGCTTATTTTGCAAAAAAAAAAAAAAAAAAGCCTAAAAAAACTCATTGTACTTGAAAACAACCTATTACATTATATGGGGCGAGTGACTTTTTCTGGGGTGATTTTTTCATGCTACCTGACTATATAGAGAAAGAGTGCAATTAAAAATGTATGTCACCATCATCGCTGTGAAGTGCTGTGTACCAAAAAAATCAGTCCGAAATCAATAAGATGGTTATGTACGAAGCCTCAGGCATGTTGCTGATCACGTTACACAGTTACATAGTACGGATGAAAATAGATACACGTCCATCAAATTTAGCGAGGGATAGGAAAGGAGAAAGGGAATAGGGTTTAGGTCCATCACTACTTTGCAGCATCATATTTTCATGCAGCGCTGGATACAGTGCGAGTTCTGCATTTTTAGGGCACTAATCTGACAACTGAGCTTAGTGGTGTCACGTTAAAGTCACACCTGTAAGTTTGGAGGGAGAGATATTTAGTTGATAGAGAAGAGTAAAAATCTCACCAACACATTCAAATATTGCAAGTTTTTCCAAGGTGATATAACCTGTGCCATTTGTTAAATGTTACACAACCCACACTTCTGACAATCACCAAGCCGTACATCACATACCCTGGCACATTACGGCGTATATATCACAACCAGATCATATGTTTATCCTAACGTGGATTGTAGGCAGTATCAATATTGTAGAAAGAAAAAATAAAAGAGTGATGTGTCTTGGATAGGTGTTCTCAACCCCCTCACAACCGGGCGATTTTCTATTTTTGTGCTATAGTTTTTTCCTCTTTGTTCCAAAAGATATAACTTTTTTATTTTTCAAAAAAGGAAAAATCCTGCACAATTCTCCGAGGTATATTAAAAAGTTCTTTCTTTGTCTATTTAAAATCAGAAAGTTCTATACTTTTTTTATTTTTCCATCCACATAGCCATATGATGGCGTGGTTTTTTGCAGAATGAGTTGTATTTCTGAATGGCACCATTCACTTTATCATGGGATGCACTGGAAAGCAGGAAAAAACATTCCAGAGAGCATTTGTTGCGGGTGGGGGCCGCTGCCGCTTTCTGGGGCTGCTCAGATCCGGGTTACAGCTGTGGCTCAAGTGGTGACCGGACCCAGGCTCGCACGGCCGTCCGTCCTCACAACCGTCAGAAAGGGGATATTAACAGGGGATTTATTGTGTCTGTGACGCGGGATGGTGGCACCGCCGCTACCTGGTGATGGGGCGCCCGGGGCTGATGAAGTGGGGCAGCAAGATGGGATCCTCTCCATGGGTAGGGGAGGTGTATTCCCGGGGCCCTGTGTCGGTACATGGGAGTAATGGCTGCTGGAGGTGGCGCGCCGGGCTGGACCAGGGAACAATGGTGTACTCCCAGTTCAGTAATTTCACACAAGTCCAGTAGTAAACCAAGTTGCCAGTGGCCGGCTGCCTTAGGAGGGTGCATTCGGGTCCCGCACCCAGGTTAATGAACAGGTATCCCTTCCTCCTGCACTTCATGTTTTTCTTTCCTTTTGGACAACTTCGCATGGAACGGAGAAGTCCACTCCCGGTTTTGTGTGTGTTGGGAGCTGTGGCCCGTGAAAGCTGACCCTTGGGATCTCAGTAGGTTCTAACGGACACCCTAATCCCCACGTTGGGCTTCCATTTCGCTCTATCTGGGCAGTTAATGGGACAAAGTCTGGAACCTTGTCCCCGGCTGGATAATTGGAGAGGGGCTTGCAACCTTCCTCGCCCTAGGGTCCAGGCACCCCGAGTGTGCACGGCCTCCGGACCGGATTCCCGCTGTCGGTACCGGCGGGTTACAACCCTGCCCCGGTCCACTTTAGGTCTCCCTTGACCAGATCTCCGTCGCCTGTGGCCCTGTTCACTGTCTGCCACCTAGCCGGGTAGTTCAAGGGCTACTACCCCTGACTACACTGCACAGTCTCCACTTGACTTCCACTCTCTACTACTCCACTTCCAACTCAACTGAACTTGACTGACGTGTTCCCGCCTCTGACACCTCAGGACCCCTAGGTGGGCATTCTCATCCGCCGATCCCGCCCACTGGTGTGTCCTTATTATCATGAAGGGGTGGCTAGGGTTTAATGGCTGTGTGTTATGCCTAAGTGTGGGTTTCTGGTGGTAACAAGGAGGATGTACACTTGTGACTACCTGGTTTTGCCAGGGCGTCACACATTGAAATTGCAAAAAGAGTACAATTCCACATTGCTTTTTTGAGATTTAATTATATATTAACCATGTTCATTATACGGTGAAACTGACTTGGCAATATCATTCTACTTTTTTTTCAACAATTAAGTAAAATAAATAAATAACATTTTTAAAAAAATTATGTATATAGCTCTGGCAAAAATTAAGAGACCACTGCAAAATTGTCACTATTTCTAAGTGAAATATAAATTGTTCTTTTATTCTATAAACTACTGACAACGTCTCAGAATTTCCGGCAAAAAAATTTTGTATTTATTTTCTGAAAATGAGAAATGGTCAAAATAATAAAAAAAATGCATTGCTTTCAGACCTGAAATAATGCAAAGAAAGCAAGTTCATAATCATTTAGAAACAACAATACTAATAATGTTTTAACTCAGGAAGAGTTCAGAAATCAATATTTTGTGGAATAACCATGATTTTTAATCACAGTTTTCATGCATCTTGGCATGCTTTCCACCAGTCTTTCACACTGCTTTTGGGTGACCTCATGCCACTCCTGGTGCAAAAATGTAAGCAGTTCTTCTTTGTTTGATGGCTTGTGACAATCCATCTTCCTCTTGATTACATTCCAGAGGTTTTCAATGCGGTTCAGGTCTGGAGATTGGGCTGGCCATGACAGGGTTTGGATGTGGTGGTCTTTCATCCACACATTGATTGACCTAGCTGTGTAGCATGGCGCATTCTCTTTTTCAGCTTTGCCCAACACCTGGTCATCTAATGGTTAGATGGAGACCTGGAGACCCTGTGGGCGTGTTAACATGCTAAGAGGGCTGACTAGTCAGGGGAAATTACGCCCTTGCAACTAGTTCCTGCGCTCATTAGCATTTCTTAAGGATCTTTAGAAATGTTTTTCTAAAGATCTCTTTATATATGCTACTAGATACAGGGATGGTTAGGCAGGGATTAGAAATATGCACCCAGAACTGCTTGTGGTTCTGGGTGCATATTGCACCTGACAGGTATCCTTTAAGATTTGTTACGAACAATCCAAACACGAATAGTTACTATTCGCTCATCACTAGTGGCCACCAATGGTTGCATACTGTATATGCAACTGAATAAGAATATGCAGAATCTAAACTGTATAAATTTGCTGAGAGGCTTAGTGATGCCACTTCAACATTTAGAATTAAACTATTGATTCTAGTCAAAACCAATTTTTCTGTGTTTCAGGTAATGCCACCTAGAATTGATTTCATAAACAGTGTAATCCATTTTGTTACTCTATAATTATTTTTAAATAGACTGAATTAAGTTGAAACACGAATATCAAATGGATATTGAATTTCAAGAATCAAATGGATGCAAACCGTGATCTGATCGTTACTAATGTTTTTTTTCTGTAGGAAAACAAACAGATACAGTATATTTTAATATCAAACCTTTGACTTATTCATCTGTTGATCGTAGTAATCTTTATAATAGATGTATAAAGGTCTTCTGCACAGATACTGCCTGGTTGTGAATAATGGCATAAGAGGAGACTGAATAACACAGCCATGCTCTAAAATGTTCAAAATGTTAAATTCAAGAGTAATAATTGATTGTAGTTTTGAAGGAAAAAAGGACAGTTTGGCACACAGTGGGTGAAATAAGTATTGAACACGTCACCAATATTTTAAGTAAATATATTTCTAGGTGCTATTGACATGAATTTCTCACCAGATGTTAACAACCCATCCAAGCCAAACAGGCAAATAAATCAAACCATACATGTCCATTAATTTAATGATGTGTAATAATGAGAAATAAAACAGGGAATAAGTATTAAACACATAAAGAAAGAGAGGTGCAAAAAGCCATGGAAAGTCATGACACCAGCTTAAAACTATCAATAATTAGAGAGCAATCCTGCCACTTTGGGAAAATTAATATCAGCTGCTTCAACTGATGGACTATAAAATGGTCTCATTACCAAGGTGCCACACAAGAAACATCTCGTGATGGGTAAAACCAGTGAGCTGTCTCAAGACCTTTGCAACCTTACTGATGGCACTGGTTACAGAAAATTTCTAAACTACTGAAGGGTCCAGTGAGCTCTGTGGGGGCCATAATCTGGAAATGGAAAGAACATCATTTCACCATAAACCGGCCATGAGCAGGAGCTGCCCGCAAGATTTCAGACAGAGAAGTGAGAAATATCAGAAGAGTTATCCAAGAGCCAATGACCACATGTGAACAGCTACAAAAACACCTGGAATCAACAGGTACAATTGTTTCACAGAAAACAATAAGTAATGCACTCACCCACCCTCCATGGCCTGTATGCACACTCACCATGCAGGACTCCATTGATTAACAAAAAGCAAATTCAAGCACGTTTGGTCAACATTTCGACAAGCCTGTGAAATATTAGGATAATATAGTCTGGTCAATTAGACCAATATTCAACTCTTTGAATGCCCTAACGCACACCATGTTTGGAGGCCAAAAGCCACTGAAAATCACAGCACACCATACCAACACTGACATTTGGAGGTGGGAACATCATGGTGAGGGGCTGTTTTTCAGTATGCAACACTCACAAACGTCATATAATTGAAGGAATGATGAATGGATAAGTGTACCGAGACATTCTTGATAAACAAAAAATTCTGCTGCCATTTACCAGGCTGATGAAGATGAAACAAGGCTGGACATTAAACCAAGACAATGATTTCAAACACACATCCCAGGAAACTCTTAATTGGTTCCAGAAAAAGAAAATAAAACGGCAAGAATGGCCGAGTCAATCACCTGACCTGAATCCAATAGAAAATTTGTGGAAGGAACTAAAGCTCAGAGTTCATAGAAGGAGCCCACACGACTTCCAGACTTTGACAAATTTTGTGTGGTAGAATGGGCCAAATCAAACCTGAGCAATGCATGCCACTAGTTTCTTCATACAGGATTCTTCTTAAAGCAGTCATCACCAAGAAAGGCTTAAATAAATTTCAGAAATCGTGGTCAATGAGTTTTCTCTGTCATTTCTCATTTTTAAACATAACTTATTTTATGGACATCTATGGTTTCATTTATTTGCCTGTGCAGATTGGATGGGTTGTTACCGATATCTGGTGAGAAATTCATATCAATAGCATCTTTAGAAATATATTAACTTAGAAAATTGGTGACACGTTCGATACTTATTTCACCCGCTGTAAATCTGCAAACTGTATACTTACATTTTATTGAAAGGGAGTTTGTCACCCCAAAAAAGCTGAAATGAAACCATTTATACATTCATATAGGAGATTTAGCCCCTATAAAAATCATACACATGGTACAGATTTTACCTATTTTGCTTTATGTAAATCCAGTTTTATTACATATGTAAATGAGGGGGCTTCTGTGTAAGCATGGTGCATCATTACGCCACCTCAAATACCATTCTATGCCATTCCCTTTAAGGTGATAGACAGTAGTTCAAGAAGCAATGCCTATATAGAATCCTTATCCCTGTACGTACTGACAGTGCAGGAGCCAAGAGCTCGCATAATGTCAGGGTACGTGGGGGACCCTCTGATCTTCAGTTTTGGGGGTGACAGTCTCCCTCTAAGACAAGATAGTAGTTAGCCAAAATGTCGTTCTGATGTTTAGAGCTTGAGCAGACTTATTCTCTATATGATCCTGTCACTTTCTTTCTACAGGGGCTGTGAGGGCTTCCAGTATATTCCCTATCCTCAGTGTGATCCTACTCTTCATGGGAGGACTGTGCATTGCTGCCAGCGAGTTCTACAAAACTCGACACAATATCATATTAAGTGCTGGCATCTTCTTTGTGTCTGCAGGTAAAATAAGTTAATTTTCAAGGTGAAAAATGTGTTACACAAGAGTAAAGCTCGTTTAAAAAAACAACTTACATAATTCCTGCGAGCCTACATTGTTCATGAAGCGGAAAATGTGATTAATTTGTATAATTTATCTGTGGAAGGGGTAGGACTCGTTTTTCTTGATACAGATCTCAAAATTCTTTTTGCAGCCAAAGAGTTAAAAGGGTTAGGGTTCGGTTCCACTTTTGTGTAGCTTCCGGCAGCGATATGCTAATGTCCCTCTGCTGCGCGCGTCAGCCGAGCGTCATGCGACTGAGATATGATCTTGCGATCAGGTCACATCTGCGGAGAAGAGGGGGGAAGACTTTCTCCCCATCTCCTCCCCGGCCTGTCTCTGCGTACATCACACTGCAGTCGGGTGACATGCGAGTGCAGTGCGATGTATCACACGCACCCCTAGACATGAATAGGTGCGTGCGAGCCGAAACTCGCTGCCAAACGCAGCATGCCGATATGGCATGAGGAAATCAATCGCAGATGGACACTGCCCCATAATTTTGCACTATAGTGAGAGCAATCCGATGTTTTATCGGATTGCACTTGTCCGTGCAAAACGCTAGTGGAACCGGAACTGCCAGAATCGCATTATTTTTCACAAAGCACAGAAAATCCATATTTATTGCTAATATACAGACTAAGCCCAACATAACATTTCATCTTGTACCTTTGTATTTTTGTTTCATGCCTATCTTTCCCTGTGCACATACAGCTTTACATAACTGAATGGGTGGCCCTATTATCCAGCAGTACTTGCTTCTCTCCAGTGCTGCAAACCCCTCCCCCTATCCTGTTTGCTCCTAACTATCCCCACCACTCTGAGTTGTCATCAAGTTAATCTAAATGTAGAATTCACTTTATACATCTCTGCACTTCCCATGCTTGAACAATACCCTCCCTGGCCAATGTTATCTACTGCCATCTACACGTGCATCTCAATAAATTAGAATTAAAATATCCCTAAAAAGTTAATTACAGTAATTCAATATAAAAAGGGAAACGCATATATTATATAGAGTCATTACACACAGTGTGATCTATTCCTATATATTATATAAAGTCATTACACACAGAGTGATCAATTCCTATATATTATATAGATTCATTACACACAGAGGGATCTATTCCTATATATTATATAGATTCATTACACACAGAGGGATCTATTCCTATATATTATATAGAGTCATTACACACAGAGGGATCTATTCCTATATATTATATAGAGTCATTACACACAGAGTGATCTATTCCTATATATTATATAGTCATTACACACAGTGTGATCTATTCCTGTATATTATATAAAGTCATTACACACAGAGTGATCTATTCCTATATATTATATAGAGTCATTACACACAGTGTGATCTATTCCTATATATTATATAGAGTCATTACACACAGAGGGATCTATTCCTATATATTATATAGAGTCATTACACACAGAGGGATCTACTGCTATATATTATATAGAGTCATTACACACAGAGGGATCTTTTTCAAGTGTTTATTTCTGTTAATGTTGATGATTATTGCTTACAGCCAATGAAAACCCAAAAGTCATTATCTCAGAAAATTAGAATATTTTATAAAATCAACTGAAAAAATGATTTTAAGCTCAGAAATGTTGGCGCCTACTGAAAAGTCTGTACTGGAAATGCCTCAATACTTGGTCGAGGCTCTTTTTGCATGTATTACTGCATCAATGCGGTGTGGCATGGAGGCGATCAGCCTGTGGCACTGCTGAGGTGTTATGGAAGCCCAGATTGCTTTGATCGCAGCCTTCAGCTTGTCTGCATTGTTGGGTCTGGTGTCTCTCATCTTCCTCTTGATAATACCCCATAGATTCTCTATGGGGTTTAGATCAGGAGAGTTTGCTCGCCAATCAAGCACAGTGATACTGTGGTTATTAAACCAGGTATTGGTACTTTTGGCAGTGTGGACAGGGGCCAAGTCCTGCTGGAAAATGAAATTTCCATCTCCAAAAAAGCTTGTCGGCAGAGGGAAGCATGAAGTGCTCTAAAATTTCCTAGTAGACGGATTTGCTGACTTTGGTCTTGAAAAAACTCAGTGGAGCTACACCAGCAGATGACATGGCTCCCCAAACCATCACTGATTGTGGACACTTCACACTAGACCTCAGCAGCTTAGATTGTGGCCGCTCCACTCTTCCTCCAGACTCTGGGACCGCGATTTCCAAATGAAATGCAAAATTTACTTTCATCTGAAAACAACACCTTGGACCACTGAGCAACCGTCCAGATCTTTTTCTCCTTGGCCCAGGTAAGACGCTTCTGGCGTTGTCTATTAGTCATGAGTGGCTTGACACAAGGAATGTGACACTTGTAGCCCATGTCCTGGATACGTCTGTGTGTGGTGGCTCTTTAAGCACTGACTCCAGCAGCGTCCACTCCTTGTGAATCTCCCACAAATTTTTTAATAGCCTTTTCTTAACAATCTTATCAAGGCTGCGGTTATTCGGTGGCTTGTGCACCTTTTTCTACCACACTTTTTCCTTCCACTGAACTTGCCATTAATATGCTTTTATACAGCGCTCTGTGAACAGCCAGCTTCTTTAGCAATGACCTTTTGTGGCTTACCCTCCTTGTGAAGTGTGTCAATAATTGCCTTCTGGACATTTGTCAAGTCAGCAGTCTTCCCCATGAATGTGTAGCCTACTGAACCAGGATAAGGAACCATTTTAAACGCTTAGGAAGCCTTTGAAGGTGCCTTGTGGTAATTATTCTAATTTTCTGAGATAATGACTTTTGGGTTTTTATTGGCTGTAAGCCATAGTCATCAACATTAACAGGAATAAACACTTGAAATAGATCCCCCTGTGTGTAATGACCCTACATAATATATAGGAATAGATCCTTCTGTGTGTAATGACTCTATATAATATATGTGTTTCCCTTATTGTGTTGAATTATTGAAATAAATTAACTTTTTGAGGATATTCTCATTTATTGAGATGCACTTGCACATCAGTATAGCTGCCTGTATGGTTTTACATCATTATTAGCTGGGTTATCTCAGTGCTCAACTCTCCTGCAATTCTCCACAATGGTAGTGCAGAGTTGTGTTTGTTGCCTGATGCTGACAAATCAGTTTTGTGAAACTGCAAATAATGGTTTAATGATGCATGTGTCAGAAAATAAAACTCTGCCATATGCATCAACTGAGTAGCATTTGCAGTTTTACATCACTGGTATCTTATCAGCAGGCAACAAACACAATTCAACTAAGGGTACCTTCACACTTAGCGATGCAGCAGCGATCCGACCAGCGATCTGACCTGGTCAGGATCGCTGCTGCATCGCTACATGGTCGCTGGTGAGCTGTCAAACAGGCAGATCTCACCAGCGACCAGTGAACAGCCCCCAGCCAGCAGCGACGTGCAAGCGACGTTGCGCTTGCACGGAGCCGCCGTCTGGAAGCTGCGGAGACTGGTAACTAAGGTAAACATCGGGTATGGTTACCCGATGTTTACATTAGTTACCAGTGTGAGCAGGGAGCAGGGAGCCGCGCACACTAAGCGCTGGCTCCTTGCTCTCCTAGCTGCTGTACACATCGGGTTAATTAACCCGATGTGTAATGCAGCTACATGTGCAGAGAGCAGGGAGCCTCGCACACTGAGCGCTGGCTCCTTGCTCTCCTAGCTGCTGTACACATCGGGTTAATTAACCCGATGTGTACAGCAGCTACATGTGCAGAGAGCCGGAGCCGGCAGCACAGGCAGCGTGAGAGCTGCGGAGGCTGGTAACTAAGGTAAATATCGGGTAACCACCTTGGTTACCCGATGTTTATCTTGGATACAGCTTACCTCAGCTGTCAGACGCCGGCTCCTGCTCCTGCTCGCTTCATTTGTCGCTCTCTTGCTGTCACACACAGCGATCTGTGTGTCACAGCAGGAGAGCGGCTTTGAAGAAAACGAACCAGGGCTGTGTGTAACGAGCAGCGATCTCGCAGCAGGGGCCAGATCGCTGCTCAGTGTCACACACAGCGAGATCGCTAATGAGGTCACTGCTGCGTCACAAAAAGCGTGACTCAGCAGCGATCTCGGCAGCGAGCTCGCTGTGTGTGAAGCACCCCTAATCTCAGACTCTGTATAACCAGCTCCATCTTACAGTATATCTCTCATCTAAGCCCCTCTATATATGCCCCATTTTTTAGTATATCACTCCTCTCATCCTCTTTATTAGCAGCCACTTCCTGCAGTATATCACTCCCCTCCTGCCCTCTATACACAGTACTATTCTGCAGTATGCCACTTCTTTCAGCCCCATCATATAGTATATTGCTCCTCTCATACCCTGTTTTTACAATCCCATCCTGCAGCAGCACACGGGCATTACTGCTTCCTGGTATGAGCTCTGTTCTGTAATGAAGGAGGCTTCATCCCTTATCATGACATCAATTCCTCACGGGACCAGCTGTGTTTTAGACAGTCCCAGAGCAGAGCTATGATGGAAAGATGCCAACTAAAAGACTGCACTGCTCATGATCAACTAGGGGCACTCCAACTACAGCAGGATGCTTCCAATGGCAATTGGAGGGTAAATAGAGGCCAAGGGACATCATTTGGGGGGTGATATTGAAAGTTCAAAATGGAACACATTTAAAAATGAGTTATATTTGGCACAACTCAATGACTATATGTGTACATTATTAGACGCCCACATTGTGATTTGAGGAGTAACCCTTTAAGTTAACTAGTTAACATGAGACTCACAAATAAAAAGCATACAGTAAACTATGCCCAGTGGTAGCTACAAGCAGCCATTATATCATGTAGGTCCATTGTCTGAGGAGAACCACGTGGAGCTATAAGATAAAACACAAATTGCCAATAGAGGCTAATAAAATGGCATACAAAGGAAATAAAATTAAGTAACACATGAAACAATGCATTAGCCAACCTGTCCATTGTCAGTATACAGCCAAATGTAATATATCTGATGATACTATCCAAGCTTTGTAATGCGCCGTACTAGTCCATGGGATGTAAGGCGAAAGTGCCCAGGAACTATCCAAAAATATTGTCCCGCATGGGTTAAGCAGTGAAATAAAATTATTTGCATTTAGGTAACTTTCACATGTCTAGTTGGCATTATTTTAATGTGTATTCTATGACATTTGCAAGTTTAAACTCAATATGTACAGTATCAGCCAATTAATTGTGGAGGTCTCCAAAGCAGGAGAAGTTGTGCTCCATGATGAGCTATTGGACTGCGAAAGGCCCATGTAGTTTATTATTCTTGCATAGGAGCCCTCTTATGCCTGTGTCCACCAGTGCATGGACTAGTATAGAGGTATACAAACCTTGGATACTGTAATGCTAGTGTGACGCCCTGGCAAAACCAGGTAGTCACAGTTAGGCCCCTGCATAACACCGTTCCCTCATTAGGAAACACACAGTCAACGAGAAACCCTAGTCACCCCCCCTTAGGGAAAGATAGACCCACCAGAGGGCGTGACCAGGCGGTTGGGACACGCCCACCCAGGTGTCCGGACAGCCTAGGGCGGGAAAGTAAGGCAGATGAGTCTGAAGTTCAGTTTGGAGAGGAGTGTAGGCTGGAGCTAAGTGTAGCTCCAGCAGAAGAGTTCAAGTTGACGGTACCAGGGTAGGAGCCCTGGTGCCACTGGCTAGGAGGCAGACGGTGGTCTCTGTCAGCAGGAGACGGGAAGACGGCTCAGGTGAACCGAGGTGGACTGGGACAGGGTTGTAGCCCACCGGTACCAACCCGGGGAACCGACCCAGAAACCGGAGCACAAAGGGGGGTACTCGGACCCTGAAGCCAGGACCAGAATCAAGTGGCACTGGTTAATTAACCGATTGAGGCCAGGACTAGAGGTCCTGTCCCACCCAAAGTCCCTCATAGAAGACAACAGCCTACCGATTAGGGATAAGAGGTCACCGCCAGGGCCCATAGATCCCACAGGCCAGCGTCTGCGGGCACGGCTCCTTAGGCCACATCCAGCCAGGAGCGGACTCCTACGTTTCAAACTGGGAAGTCATTTTTACTTAAAACAGTGCAGAGGACAGAGATAGAAACCACCAGCCAGGTGGGGGACCCTGAATGCAACTGGCCGCGGCACCGGCCACCATCACCTTGGTTTACCAGAGACTTGTGTGTTTTACTAACAGTGAGTACACCAGCACCCCCTGCGGTCGCCATCCCCTGCACCGAGCCACCGGGTCCCGGGGCCACCATCCCTACCCACGGAGGGGTTAACAACTTGCTGCGCAACATCTCCCCCGGGTGCCCCATAACAGCAGTGGTGGTGTCCTACCTCACCACACACCGTGGGTGGTGTTACAAACTTACTACGGCCTAGTCCGTACATCTACGTCCCCCCATTTATTCGGCGTGTCCGCGAGACCCCCGGGTCCGGAGACCCTCGAGCCACCACCCCTGAAGGCCCGGATCCGAGCAGCGCCGGCTGCTGGCACAGGGGTGGCACACTAGCATCCCGGACTGCTCTGCTTTTCGCCAACAGGGACGCTGACTCACTCACCGCTGCCCTGCCTCGCCTCCCTGCAGTCCTCCAAGTCTGTCTCTCCTGCCTCCTGCTCCCGGGGCTTGTGCACAGGTCCCCCGGGAGTGTGCTTATGGTGTGCGTGTGCATGCTAGCTTTCTTAAAGGGATAGCGCACCTATTTCTGGAAGTGCCACTCAGCCTATGACTGAGAGGAACTAGGTATTTAAGGCATCTTCCCACTAGAGGAGGTGCCTAAGCAACACAGTCAGTCAGTTATTGTCTGTATATCTACAGTTAGGTCCAGAAATATTTGGACAGTGACACAATTTTCGCGAGTTGGGCTCTGCATGCCACCACATTGGATTTGAAATTAAACCTCTACAACAGAATTCAAGTGCAGATTGTAACGTTTAATTTGAAGGTTTGAACAAAAATATCTGATAGTAATTGTAGGAATTGTACACATTTCTTTACAAAAACTCCACATTTTAGGAGGTCAAAGGTAATTGGACAAATAAACCAAACCCAAACAAAATATTTTTATTTTCAATATTTTGTTGCGAATCCTTTGGAGGCAATCACTGCCTTAAGTCTGGAACCCATGGACATCACCAAACGCTGGGTTTCCTCCTTCTTAATGCTTTGCCAGGCCTTTACAGCCGCAGCCTTCAGGTATTGCTTGTTTGTGGGTCTTTCCGTCTTAAGTCTGGATTTGAGCAAGTGAAATGCATGCTCAATTGGGTTAAGATCTGGTGATTGACTTGGCCATTGCAGAATGTTCCACTTTTTTGCACTCATGAACTCCTGGGTAGCTTTGGCTGTATGCTTGGGGTCATTGTCCATCTGTACTATGAAGCGCCGTCCGATCAACTTTGCAGCATTTGGCTGAATCTGGGCTGAAAGTATATCTCTGTACACTTCAGAATTCATCCGGCTACTCTTGTCTGCTGTTATGTCATCAATAAACACAAGTGACCCACTGCCATTGAAAGCCATGCATGCCCATGCCATGTTGCCTCCACCATGTTTTACAGAGGATGTGGTGTGCCTTGGATCATGTGCCGTTCCCTTTCTTCTCCAAACTTTTTTCTTCCCATCATTCTGGTACAGGTTGATCTTTGTCTCATCTGTCCATAGAATACTTTTCCAGAACTGAGCTGGCTTCATGAGGTGTTTTTCAGCAAATGTAACTCTGGCCTGTCTATTTTTGGAATTGATGAATGGTTTGCATCTAGATGTGAACCCTTTGTATTTACTTTCATGGAGTCTTCTCTTTACTGTTGACTTAGAGACAGATACACCTACTTCACTGAGAGTGTTCTGGACTTCAGTTGATGTTGTGAACGGGTTCTTCTTCACCAAAGAAAGTAGGCGGCGATCATCCACCACTGTTGTCATCCGTGGACGCCCAGGCCTTTTTGAGTTCCCAAGCTCACCAGTCAATTCCTTTTTTCTCAGAATGTACTTGACTGTTGATTTTGGTTCTCCAAGCATGTCTGCTATCTCTCTGATGGATTTTTTCTTTTTTTTCAGCCTCAGGATGTTCTGCTTCACCTCAATTGAGAGTTCCTTAGACCGCATGTTGTCACAGCAACAGCTTCCAAATGCAAAACCACACACCTGTAATCAACCCCAGACCTTTTAACTACTTCATTGATTACAGGTTAACAAGGGAGACGCCTTCAGAGTTAATTGCAGCCCTTAGAGTCCCTTGTCCAATTACTTTTGGTCCCTTGAAAAAGAGGAGGCTATGCATTACAGAGCTATGATTCCTAAACCCTTTCTCCGATTTGGATGTGAAAACTCTCATATTGCAGCTGGGAGTGTGCACTTTCAGCCCATATTATATATATAATTGTATTTCTGAACATGTTTTTGTAAACAGCTAAAATAACAAAACTTGTGTCACTGTCCAAATATTTCTGGACCTAACTGTAGCTATTTATCAAGTCCCGTCTGTCCATTGTCTGTTACCTTCACCTGTGCCCACTAACCTGTGCCTTCCCATACCTGTCAGTATCTGCCATGCCATCCATACCTGCCCTACCGTCCTGTCTGACTCAGCAATCCCACCTACACCTGTCAGCCGTAATGACTCTGCCTGTCCTTACCTTAGCCTGTTCCTGCCCTGGGGTTCAGCTGCCACAGTCCCAGACACTGACCTGGGAGTGGCACCTGATGCCTACCTGGTCGGCCCTTAGTCTAGCTTCTCCTATGACAGGGTAAGCCCAGGTCCCCCCTGTGGTCCAGTGTCTTACTCTCTGCTAACCGCTTCATCACTGCCGTGCGTTACAGATACTATCGCCAACAGTATAAGGATTTGTGCACACGTGTGCGTATTGCATGCATTTACGCTGCGTTTAGCACTGCCAGAGGGTGCATTCATTTCTGCAAGTTACTGAACGCAACATGCGCACATGGCCTAACGCTGCGTATTGCACTGCAGCGTAAATGCATGCGTCCTGCATTCCCAGCACAATCTATGAAGATTGTGCATAATCTGTGCGCACATTGCTTTTGTGAACGCAGCGATTTGGATGCCACATGTGCTGTCAAATCGCTGCAGAAATTTCAGCAGATACGTGAGAACAAAGCCTTACATTTGAATACATATTGACTGTGGACAGGTTGGCTAATCATTTGTTTCAAGTGTTAATTATTAATGATGAGCGAACACTACAATGCTCGGTACTTGCAACGAGCAGACGGACGAGCACAACTTGAGCACCCAACTATAATGAAAGTTGATGGGGAACTAAAACATTTTTCTTGCAAATCTGGAAAAATGCTCAAGACCCCCATTGACTTCCATTATACTCAGGTACCCATCCAAGCATCGTTACAAATACCGTGCATGGTAGTGCTCGCTCATCACTATTGATTAATTTTATTAGCATAACATTATATTCGCCTATATTGTCAGTTTATGAGAATAGTTCTTTTACCATTTATTACAAAATTATTCAGAGCATTCAGTTTAAACTCCAGTTGGTCATAGATGTTATATTTTTTTCCCTAAAGAATAAAAAAAATAGGGGAAATTCATCATATACTTCGCATCAGTTTTTTTTATCTTCCAAACAAACGAATGTTTGCTCTGTTAGGCCCTGTGCGCACGCTGCGGATTTACCGCAGATTTTGCCGTGGATTTGCTGCAGAAAATGTGTCTAATATTGCTGGAGGCAATTCCCCAGCAAATCCTATGGGTTTTAAAAAATGCTGTGCGCACACTGCGTTTTTTTATACCCGCGGATTTACCCGAGGATTTTCCGCTGTGGAATTAATGAGCATGTCACTTCTTTTCCACAGGTACCTCCAGTTTTTGCCATAGATAATGGCAAAAATCCGCGGGGACCAACTTGCGGAAAATCCGCGGAAAATCCGTGGTAAATCCGCAGCAAACCGCGGCAAAAACGCTGGTGCGGTTTTACCGCGGTTTTTACCCCGGGTGCGGGATTCTTTCAGAGGGTCCGTTTTTTTCTTAAGAAAAAGGCACTTTCTAGTGCGCACATAGCCTTACTTTGGAAAAAAAACAAAAAGTAGATGGGGTTTAGAGATGGGCATGACAGATTACCCAAAAATGGTGCAACTTATAGCAGAAATGTACTCTAGCTGGAAGGTGTGATACAAATTCAGTAAGAACCTTGCAAATCTTATTCCAGAGGATTTGTCTTCAAGACTGGTATAAGAAAAGCCAATATTGATGAATTGACTTCTTAAACTTCATATTGCTAATGATTGCTTCTATTTTAATAAAATATCAAGTCAAATCAAGTATTTGGGTATTGCTCATGTGATGTGAATAATAATAATGCGGTAAACTGCAAAGCTTTTGTAAAAATCTAAAAAAAGAAAAAATTGCCGTAATGCAGTCTTAGGGCTATTTGCACACATGGCGGGTTTTTATTTTGTGTTTTTTCTTTCTTATTTTTAATCAGAAAAAGCATCCCAGCAAAGTCTATGAGAATCCTGACTTGCTGTGCACACGCTGCTTTTTTTTTTTTTCGTGCAGATTTTGTGGCTGAAAAAAGAAGCAGCATGTCAATTGTTTCTTCATTTTTTTTCTGCATTGCTATAATCCTCTGCAGTGCTTTATCACTACAGGGGATTATATCGCAGCACTTTGCCTCACACACCATGCATACAGCATGGTGTGTGAGGCTCTCCGTAGCTCAGTAACTCGGGGTTGTCATGTTGATGACCCGGGGTTACCATGTCAGTGATTGCATTACAGAGACCCGATCACCAGGGAGAGGTAAGTGATTCCTCTCCCTGCCTCCTGAATGCTGCAATCACACTGATCACAGCATTTAGGGAGTTAAACTACTGGAAGCGGCGCGAGCACCACTCCAGGCAGTAACAGCCAGGTCCTGGCTGTAAAATCAGCCTGAGACCCGGTAGCGCTCGCGGTGGTACAGCGCCTGAACCCCCACTATCACCATGACTAAAAAAAAGCACTAAAAGGTGCAGGAAAAAACGTGCAAACACAATAAAAAATGTGCGTTTTTTCTGCTGTGTTTTTCCTACAAAAACATGCTTTTTTATATGCAGAAAAGAAGCACATAAAAAAGCAACGTGGGCACATAGCCTGGTTGTGTGCTTGCCTTTGCACCTATATCACATATGGCTGTCCATTCCTGATACTGTCAGATTAAGGGCTCATGCGCACGTACCTGCTGAATACTCTGCAGCGATTTGACAGCACATGTGCGCTTCAAATCGCTGCAGAAACACTGCATAATGGATACAGTTTTTTGTTGAAAAAAGCCGATTTCCTGTGCTATGGCTGCTGCCCACACCATAGACAGAGTAGGAGCTGCATCCATAGCGCACGGAATAATTGACATGCTCATTTTATGAATGCACGGATTTGGGTCAAAATTTTAGCACTCAAATCGCTGCGTTCATAAAAGCATCGTGTGCACGTATCATGCACAATCTTCATATATTGTGCAGGGGACGCAGGACTCATGCATTTACGCTGCAGTGCAATACGCAGCTTAAATGAATGCAGTTACACAACGTGGGCACGAGCCCTTAGGCTATGTCCGCACTTTGCTTTTTTACCTGCTTTTCCACTGCTTTTTCAACTGCAGCGTTTTCATGCCAAAATGCTTGCGTTATGCTTTTCAAGCAAAGTCAATGGGACATTGAGCTTTCTTGTGCGCACTTCTCTGTTCAAAACGCTGCGTTTAATTTGCATAAATTTGGGCAAAAACTCAGCGTTTAAAGAAGCAACATGTCAACTGTTTTTGCCATTTTGGCTGCGTTTACCATCCATTCAATTTAATACAAAACTGCAGCGTTTCTAAAAGCACCGGAAAAGCACTAAAAACTCATGAAAACCGCAAGGTGCGCATAGGCTACTTTCTTTGCGTTTAACATGCATTTTTAAAGCCAAAAGCATTGTCCTTTCTGCCAGAGGATGCTTTTTGAACTGCAACTACCTCAACGCAAAGTGCGCACATAGCCTTAGTGTTTTGAAGGTGGACAAAACAAGAGTTTCTCTAGTAGAAACCACTTCCGGATACACTCTTTTTTTGGGGAGCTTTTCTTTAAGCGTCCATATGTGGTCACACAATGTGTTCACAATGCATTTTTTTCTGCAGTTTTCTGAAAGCGTAGCAAAAAAAGACATTGGGAACACATCGTGACAGCATGGCCACTAGGAGGCTTTTGAACTGTATTTTTCTTTTTTTGTACCAGCTGTTTGAATGGTGTGGCAAATTTGGAGTGGATTCCATAAAGAATCCACCTCAGAGAAGTCACGTTGTTTCTTTTTGCAACTTCTCACATGAACAGCAAATTTTTAAAGCAGATACTCTGCCAAAAAAATTGAAAAACTACATGTGCATCCAACCCTAGGTTATGTTCACACTGAACTTGCTTTGAATTGATTAAAAAGTGAAATTTGAAGCATTTTGCAAGTAAAACAGACACGTTGCTTCTTTTTCCACTTTGATGAAGACAGCACCATTCAAGCTCTAGGCGTGATTTCCCATTGAACTAAGAAGCTTATTCAAAGTAGTGGGTTATATGTGTAACGGGGTGCCAGGGGTGCCTCGGGGGTTGTAGTCGTGGCCCCTTCACGTATCAGGCTAACCCCTGGCGCAGCCGTCACTATTGGGACAGGGGATTGTTTTGTGGGGCAGAGTGTGGATGAAGAGAGCACGCTGACAGACGCAGGAAGATTCTGCAGGCAGGCATCAGTTGAACCAAACGGCATTTTATTGCACATAGTTTCAAAACAGGCGCAATGCACGGATCTTGTAACAGTCAATCAGAATTCCTGCCGGGGGGGACACTGTTCCTGTCTTCTCTTCTCAGGGGACCTTGCCCGGCTACTCTAGTTTTCTTCACCTGGACTCCCGCTCCGGCTACCGCAGATTTGACCCACACAACTCTGTTTCACCGGCTAGTACACTTTCCTTCTCCTTTCTTTTGCTAGCTGCCACCATAGCTCCCACACTCTGCCCCCGTTGCTCCTTCTCCCCCGTCCCGGAATCAACTCCTGCAAACTCCAAACTTTTTCCCTACAACACACTCTCTCCCTCCCCCTAAGCTGCCAGCTCCACCTTTCTCCTGCACTGTTTCTATGGGGACAGCCGTCCCACCAGGCCACTAGGGGGGGAAACCCACTAATACAGTAAAAACACAATTTATCATTAACATTAATATTAACAGTTTTATCTACCCCCAGCTTGGGGTATCTTGAGGGGGAAAACTACTCCTCTTGGTAAGGGGCCCGTCCACCCCTTACATTTGTTAATGTGGATTTTAGAGCAGAACCTCATCCAAAATCCATGTAAAATAAACTCCATGTGAACATGTTCTTAATGATTGGGAAAACTGCTTGCATTAATTGTAGGAACCTATTATACAGTACCGTATCTCTTAGGCCACGTGCACACATTGAATATTTGGTGAGTTTTTTTACCTCAGTATATGTAAGCCAAAACCAGGAGTGGAACAATCAAAGGAAAAGTATAATAAAAACACGGACACCACTTCTGTATTTTTTACCCATTCTTGGTTTTGACTTACAGATAGTGAGGTAAAAACTCAAATGCTGAGGTAAAACTCAAATGCTAAGGTAAAAAATCAAATACTGATGTAAAAAAATCAAATACTGAGGTAATAACTCAAGTATTGAGCTAAAAACTTCCCAAAAGCTTATCATGGGAAAGTAGCCCAAGGCCACGTGTGCATACTGAGTATTTGGTGAACTTTTTACCTTAGGATTTCTAAGCCAAAACCAGGAGTGGAACAATCAGAGGAAAAATATAATAGAAACACTGGCACCTTTCCTGTATTTTTTACCCATTCTTGGTTTTGGCTTACAGATACTGAGGTAAAAACTCGAATACTGAGGTAAAATGTCAAATACCGAGGAAAAAAATCAAATACTGAGGTAAAAATTCAAATACTGAGGTAAAAACTTCCCAAAAGCTTATCATGGGAAAACAGCCCAAGGCCAAGTGTTCATGTTTAGTATTTGGTGAGTTTTTACCTCAGTATTTGTAGCCCAAACCAGGAGGGGAACAATAGAGAAAAAGTATAAGGCTATGTCCGCACGTTGCTTTTTACCTGCTTTTTACCTGCTTTTTTGCTGCTTTTTCAACTGCAGCGTTTAATGCCAAAATGGTTGTGTTCTGCTTTTCAAGCAAAGTCTATGGGAATTTGGGTTTCTTGTCCGCACTATGCAGTTCAAACTGCAGCCTTTTTGGTGCAGAACTTTGGTCAAAAACTCAGCTTTGCAGTGCAAAACCCAAATGGCAAAAACAATTGACATGTCAGTTGTTTTTGCCATTTGGGTTTTGCACTGCAAAGCTGAGTTTTTGACCAAAGTTCTGCACCAAAAAGGCTGCAGTTTGAACTGCATAGTGCGGACAAGAAACCCAAATTCCCATAGACTTTGCTTGAAAAGCAGAACACAACCATTTTGGCATTAAACGCTGCAGTTGAAAAAGCAGCAAAAAAGCAGGTAAAAAGCAGGTAAAAAGCAACGTGCGGACATAGCCTAATAGAAACACGGGCACAGCTTCTGTATTTTTTACCCATTCTTGGTTTTGGCTTACAGATATGGAGAAAAATAATCAAAAACTAAGGTAACATATCAAATACTGAGGTAAAAAGTCAAATGCTGAGGCAAAAGCTCACAGTGGGAAGTTGGCCATGTGCACCCATTGAGTATTTGGTGAGCTTTTTACCTCAGTATTTGTAAGCCAAAACCAGGACAGGAGTGGAACAATTAAAAAAAAAGTACAATAGAAACAGACACCATTTCTGCATTCTTTACCCATTCTTGGTTTTGGCTTATATATACTGAGGTAAAACCTCAAGTACTGAAGTAAAAACTTCCCAAAAGCTTATCGTGGGAAAGTGGCCCAAGGCCACGTGTGCATGCTCAGTTTTTGGTGAATTTTATACCTCAATATGTGTAAGCCAAAACCAGGATTGGAACAATCAGAGCAAAAGTATAGTGGAAACACGAGCACCACTTCTGCATTTTCTACCCATTATTGGTTTTGCCTTACAAACACTGAGGTTAAAAACTCAAATACTGAGGTAAAAGCTCCCCAAAAGCTCATAGTGGGAAAGTACCCTAAGGCTATGTGCGCACAATGCGTAGTGTCCATGCTGAAAAATCTGCAGCGATTTGGCAGTGCATGTGCGCTTCAAATCGCTGCAGAAACACTGCGTAATGGATGCAGTGTGTCTGCAGAAGAGATGCCGATTTCATGCGCTCTGGATGCTGCCTCTCCCATAGACAGAATGGGAGCAGCGTCCAAAGCGCACAAAATAAGTGACATGTTGCTTTTTTGAGCGCAGCGATTTGGATCAAAATTTCAGCATGCAAATCGCTGCGCTCTCAAACGCAATGTGCGGATGGATTATGCACAATCTTCATAGATTGTGCTGGGGACACAGGAAGCATACGTTTACGTTGCAGTGCAATATGCAGCGTAAACACATGAAATTACGCAACGTGCGCACATAACCTAAGGCCACATGCACATGTTGAGTATTTGATGGGTTTTTTACCTCAGTATTAGGATGCCAAAACCAGGAGGGGAACAATTAGAGAAAAAGTATGATAGAAACACGGGCACCATTTCTCCATTTTTTATCCACTCCCGCTTTTGGCTTACAAATACTGAGGTAAAAAACTCAACAAATACTCAACATGTGCATATGGCCTTAAGCGGGCTTTACACACTGCGATATCGGTCCCGATATCGCTAGTGTGGGTACCCGCCCCCATCTGTTGCGCGACATGGGCAAATCGCTGCCCGTGCCGCACAACATCGCCCAGACCCGTCACACATACTTACCTGCCCGGCGACGTCGCTGTGACCGGCGAACCGCCTCCTTTCTAAGCCCAATAGCAGCGGAGGGGCGGAGCTGAGCGGGACGTAACATCCCGCCCACCTCCTTCCGTCCGCATAGCGGCCGGGAGGCAGGTAAGGAGAGCTTCCTCGTTCCTGCGGTGTCACACGGAGCGATGTGTGCTGCCGCAGGAACGAGGAACAACCTCGTTACTGCTGCAGTAACGATTTTTGAGAATGGACCCCCATGTCACCGATGAGCGATTTTGCAAGTTTTTGCAACGATGCAAAATCGCTCATCGGTGTCACACGCAACGGCATCGCTAATGCGGCCGGATGTGCGTCACCAATTCTGTGACCCCAACGAGTTCGCATTAGCGATGTCGTAGCATGTAAAGCCCCCTTTAGGCCGAGTTCCCATGATAAGAACTTGGAGCACTTTATGCTTTGCATATTTAGAGTTCCAGCAAAGTGAATGGGATTTATGGAAATCTCCTACCTACTGTGTTTTGTTTTTTTAATGATGCATAAACGGACCTGCCATATGTTTTTGAAATCCACAACATGTCAATTTCTCTTGCGGTAAAT
>NC_134360.1:67772687-67836437 GCF_048569485.1 Anomaloglossus baeobatrachus
TTAAAGGGATTGTATCTTTTTAGCTTTTTTCTCTATTTGAATATAAGGAGCATTTTTTAAAATACATATTTATAGGTTTATTTTGTTGTCTGTAAATGGGGAGCAGTTTAAAGAGCCCTGGTCATCATCCTATAAAAGAAGCTGTCCGAGAAGCAGGATGATGGTGAACTAGAGGTCTCTTAGGATCTACTTTCTTTTTCCTCCCCGTGCACTATATAGATAGACATTTATTTTGAGTCTGATGATGTTCTTCAGTCGCAGCGCTCCGCAGATGGTAAAATAATAGAATATTATATTATCATACTTGGCCGTTCAGTTGTTGATAGCAGATGACTACATTGGATGTAATAGGAAGCAGCAGATGAAGGCAGGTGATGCTACTATTATCTCTAGATGGATCTTAGATTGTGATTTTCTAATTGTTTTAAGCGATCAGATAAAGACAGATCTCCTTGGTGCACAGAAACACTTGCAGCCCTCCAATATGACATCCAGATGGGCAATAAGCCTACAAAAAAACATGGGAAGCAATGCCAAAAACACAAGGAGTTCCTTTGGCAATGTACATCAGGAAAAAATGAAAATACAGTGTCTTCAGTAGGGGGAAAAAAAACACACATGCTTTCTTTATTCCACCATTGCAACGTTTTGACCACACAGTGTCTTCATGAAGCACTTGATAAAGACCCTGTGTGGTCAAAACGTTGCAATGGCGGAACAAAGAAAGGATATGTGTTTTTTCTGGATAAAAACCCTATGTGGTCGAAACATTGCAATGGCGGAATAAAGAAAGGATGTACGTTTTTTTTCACCTTCTTGAAGACACTGTCTTTTCATTTTTTCCAGATCTCCTTGGTGCATCAGTAGAATTGTTAGGAAGACTTGCAAGGAATGAATATAAAGGTTCAAAAAGTATTACAACAATAAGTCAGAAACTAGGGAGATGACTTATAACTGTGGAATAGCTGGTGGGCCTCTGAGACCTTTTTTTTAAGAGGTTGTCCACTACTTTTACATTGATGGCCTATCCTTAGGATAGGTCATCAATGCCTCATTGACTGGGGTCCGACACCCAGCACCCTCGCTGATCAGCTGTTCTAGGTGCTGCCGGCGACAGCCGGAAATGCTCAGTTCCGGAGCTGCTCCGTCTTCTGATAGCGGCCATGGCCGGGTACTGCACATCCATCTCCCATTCAAATCAAAAGGAGGTGGATGTGCAGTACCCAGCCACAGCCGCTATCAGAAGACGGGGCAGCTCCAGAACTGAGCATTTCCGGGCACCTGCTGCCGCCACCAGCACCAAGTACAGCTAATCTGCGAGGGTGTCGGGTGTCAGACTCCAGTCAATCAGATATTGATGACCTATCCTAAGGATAGACCATGAATATCAAAGAAGTATACAACCTCTTTAAGTTTACTACACCCCTTGAGTTGTACGGTCTTACACCAATACACCAGATTCCTCATGGTGAAGCATTCAGGCCATTTGTCTGTTGCTAATGTTTACAGTATAGGGCAGCAACGAAATAGGGCACATTTCTTCATCCATGTTCAAACGGACAAGTGGTGGAATTAAACATATTATAGCTCATATTAGGTGCTCATCTTATAAATCCACTTTCGATACATTAATTTGTACATTGTGCCAGAGCCTGATCATCGTACAATGATGCATTTACCCTTTGCTGTAGTCTTATGTAGCAGAGAGGCCTATGTCTCTCAGAACCAAGTGACCCAGTTACGTCTGCGACCTATTACTACTGCTAGATGCAGCCGAGACACGTGATCACACTGTGCAAACCATTCACACACAACTTTTGCATTTACCTTTCATTCCAGTGAAACTATGGGAGAAGATATTATTCATTTTTCCCTTTTATATCTGGATTTCCATCAGATATGATGCTAGGACCAGACAAGGCGGCCATCTTCTTAACTAGATACATGAGCATACCATAATAAATAGAATTCATTATTATTGATCATGGCGCTATTCGATCTACAGTAAGAGGTTAATTGCTTAGTCCACGTTAAGCCTTTCTGTATCTTATGGCATGATGTTATCACGTAATATACCGGTCTATAGTTACACACACGGATGTAGCAGTCACAACTATGCTGTAATGCGCAGCATGGACAGTAGCATCTGGTGCCTTTAAAGAACAAGAAACTGGGAACCGGTACAAGGTCTGAAGTGGTAGTACCTGATTTTTGTTTTTGTCTTTCTTTAAAGTCTTTGTGACGTGGAGGCAGCATGGTCATTGAAATATTGAAGTATTGTGGAGCCAGGATATCTGGTCGTCTACCAGCTACTAAGGCAAATCTGGTAAATAACCATTGATGCCATTTATAGGAAGGTTACTCATCTGTCTGCCCCTTCTATGTCTATACACATCACATAGTGTATCAGCTGTTCCTTAATTGTTTCTTTAAAGGAGTTAGCCAGCACTGCCCACTTCTGCCTCAGCCGATGACATTACGTTCCTACACACCAGCAGGGATGCTTTCACTATCGGTAAGTGTGGGGGGTCATTACGTCATCGGCATCCCTTCCCTCCAATGCCGAAGTAAGCAGTGGTGTCTAACCCCTTTAATGACACTATAAACATGTTTATGTTAATGGCTGACCATCATATATATATATATATATATATATATATATATGTATATATATATATATATATAGGAAGGAACAGAGAAAACTAAAGATGGACTTACACTTGTTCGGCCGAAAGCTATCTCAGTTGAGCAAAAAGATTCACAGGAATCTGGTTTAGCTTCCAGGTTGGTACTCCATGGTAGCCATACCAGAACTATGCAATCTTCCTTGGCTGGTACTAGAATGCCAACATCTTAGGTGCCTTGTGAAGCCATGATGTCATGTTCATGGTGTCATCATGACGTTGCGGAAGCCTAGTAATCAGAAGAGTCAACCAGCATGCCAGTAGAGGAAGTGGCATCTCTTCCCTTCAATGAGGAAGTGAACAGCACCATCTAACCATTTTAAATAATGGGACCATGATCCTTTTATGTTAATCGCTGTCCATATATATAGGAAAGAACAGAGAAAACTAAAGGTGGAATTACACTTGTTCACCAGAAACCTATCTCTCCGACATAGGTAAGCAAAAAGATTCACAGAAACCTAGTAATCAGAAGAGTCAATATATATAGGAAAGAACAGAGAAAACTAAAGATGAACTTACACTTGTTTGGCTGAAAGCTATCTCTCCGACAGAGTTGAGCAAAAAGATTCACAGGAACTTTGTCCAGCTTCCACTTTGGTCCTCCATGGTGGCCATACCAGAGCAGTGTTATCTTCCTCATCCAGCACAAGAATGCCAACATCCTAGGCCCCTTGTGAAGCCATGATGCCATGTTTATAGTATCATCATGGCATTGTGGAAGCCTAGTAATCAGAAGTCAATCACCATGCCGGTAGAGGATCTGGCATCTCTTCCCTCCAATGATGAAGTGAATGGCACCGACTAACCCCTTTATATAATGGGATCATGATCCTTTTCTGTTAATTGATGACCATATATATAGGAAAGAACAAAGAAAACTAAAGATAGACACACTTGTTTGGCTGAAAGCTATCTCTCTGACAGAGTTGAGCAAAAAGATTTTCAGTAAATTTGTCCAGTTTCTATGTTGGTTCTCCATGGCGGCCATACCACAGCAGTGTTATCTTCCTCGTCCGTCACTAGACTGCCAACATCCTAGGTGCCTTGTGAAGCCATGATGCCATGTTTATAGTGTCATCATGGCATTGCGGAAACCTAGTAATCAGAAGAGTCAACCGCCATGCCGGTAGAGGATGTGGCATCCTAGGCACCTTATGAAGCCATGATGTCATGTTCATGGCGTCGTCATGATGTTACATAAGCCTAGTAATCAGAAGAGTCAATATATATATAGGAAAGAACAGAAAAAAATAATGATGGTCTTACACTTGTTCAGCTGAAAGCTATTTCTCCAACAGAGTTTAGCAAAAAGATTCCCAGAAACCTTGTCCAGTTTCCACATTGGTACTCCATGGTGGCCATACCAGAGCAGTGTTATCTTCCTCATCCAGCATTAGAATGCCATCATCCTAGGCCCCTTGGGAAGCCATGATGCCATGTTTATAGTGTCATCATGGCATTGCGGAAGCCTAGTAATCAGAAGAGGTAACCACCATGCCGGTAGAGGATGTGGCATCTCTTCCCTCCAATGGTGAAGTGAACAGCACCGACTAACCCCTTTATATAATGGGATCATGATCCTTTTATGTTAATTGATGACCATATATATAGGAAAGAACTAAGAAAACTAAAGATAGACACACTTGTTTGGCCGAAAGCTATCTCTCCGACAGAGTTGAGCAAAACGATTTTCAGTAAACTTGTCCAGTTTCTATGTTGGTTCTCCATGGCGGCCATACCATGGCAGTGTTATCTTCCTCGTCCGGCACTAGAATGCCAACATCCTAGGCGCCTTATGAAGCCATGATGTCATGTTCATGGCGTCGTCATGGTGTTGCCTAAGCCTAGTAATCAGAAGTCAATATATATAGGAAAGAACAGAGAAAACTAAAGATGGACTTCATAGAATCATAGAATGGTAGAGTTGGGAGGGACCTCAAGGGCCATCGGGTCCAACCCCCTGCGAGTGCAAGCTTTCCTAAATCATCCCAGCTATATGTTTATCCAGTTTCCGATTACACTTGTTCGGCTGAAAGCTATCTCTTCAATAGAGTTGAGTAAAAAGATTTTCAGTAAACTTGTCTAGTTTCCATGTTGCTACTCCATGGCGGCCATACCAGGGCAGTGTTATCTTCCTCATCCAGCACTAGAATGCCAAAATCCTAGGCACCTTGTGAAGCCATGATCCCTTGTTCATGGTGTCATCATAGTGTTGCGGAAACCTATTAATCAAAAGTCAACCAGCATGCTGGTAGAGGAAGTGGACTGCCGGCTGGGGTACCTACCTGCAAATCGTTTTGCTCAACTCTCCTCCCAACACCACCATTTCCTTGCACACTTCACTCGGCTAAGAATACATGCATTCTTAGTAGGAAAAGAAAAAAAAGCCACGCCACAAGCTTCTGGCCCCGAGGATCAAGAAGTTGCCTTATCCTTATTTCCCCAAATATCTCCCATTTGTGAGGAGTTGGGAAGCCTCTATACACATTGTATGGACATCTGGTCTCGTCCAAATCAAACGTTGGCGAGTTCGGATGACAATGATCTAATGTCTAATATATATGATATAAGGTCAGCTTATTTCATATGAAACGGGAGAACTAGATTGACCGATAGCTGGGTCTTTCCACAGATCTTATGACGATCAATGCAAGGGGTTAAATACAGAGACGCAAATATTTGTTTGCAAATAGATGTAGGATTATTACATTTACAGAGAAGTTATAGGGAGCATTTATGCACAGTAGTAAGAGGAATTATATTTGCGGATTATGTAGCATAATAAGAGGATTATAGAGAGACGTTTAAATTGAGTAATAGGTTATAAAGAGCAGAGTATGAAACAATAGGATGAATTATATAACATCATGCATGGATTATAATTGGTAGAAACCAATTTTGTGTTTTCGTGCCATTTTGTTAATATATTTAGATTTTGTATTCTCATTTTTACTACAACCTCCCTCATTATTAATGCGCCTCAGATATTTATTTTATATTTTATCCATTGGGGCTTCAGGGAGAGTTTTCCAAAAAATTTTTTAGACTTATTGAAAATGAGTCAGAATGTGTATAACTGTCTGAAATTGTTATTATTCATGTATTTATTATTTGCTTTCTTATTTATTTTATTACTATGCTGAAATAAGGTGGTCCTAAAAGCCTGGCTTGGCAGCGTCTGTCCAATATGTATCGTTCTAAATCTTTAAGATGTGGCTGCAAAACCTCAGTTGGAGGAGTGTTGAAACAAAAAGGCAACAGTCCCACCTCAAAACCTGGGGGGAGAAAATAGGATTTTTTTTTTCCAACGACAATTTAATTTCTAATTAAAGAAAAGTCTTTTTTTTATTTTATTTTATTTTTTTGTTCTTTTTTTAATAAAAAAAAAATAACAAAAAACTCAGATATAAATAAATGTAAATATGTAACTGACGTCCTGAGGAGAAGATGGATATGGTGAATTATTTCATTACGGGATCTTGGGATATAACATGATTGTTATTTCTTTATTTTTTGTCTCCGCTAAACACTGTGACATCCAAACAAGAGATGAGTTTAAAAGTTGCTTGTGATGTGTATATCTGTCATGGAATAGCAATGTCCTTGGGAGAGAGAATATGCAAGGGAGAGAGAGAGTATGCAAGCAGAAGAATGGGACAGAATGAATGAGAGACTGGTGCCGGAGGAGGTTTCTGATACTTGAATTGTGCTTATCCATTGTAACAATGCAAAATGAGAACTGATTTTGTACCCCGGATTCTTTTTGTGTCACTAAGGTATATATATATATACTCCTACGGTATTGTGCCAGGTACATGAAGCATAATAAAAAGAAGCAACAAACTCTAACATATTAAGGTAAGTGGCCAAACACTTAAAGGGGCATTACATTTTGGGCTGTTCCAAAGACAAAAAAAAAAATGACATTTTGCGCTAAAATTTGTTCCACAAGTTGTGATAAATCTGTTGGACTGATGGATGCCTCGTCCCTTCCCGGTAAAAGGGTTTATCCAGGAATGTATCATCAGAAAATGACTCAGGTTTTTGTGCTAAATGTATTATTTTATTTAATTTTGAAATGTTTATATCACAATCTGTGTTGAAAAAAAAATTAAATCTGGGGCTAGTTTAAAAGTATACCTTACCTTACAGAAGACATTTCAGATGTCTCATTATCATCGCAGGCAGGATTACAATGTCAGGAAACATCTCTATTCACATCTACCATTTTGACTAAAGGGCACTTTACACGCTGCGATATCGCTAGCGAGCGTACCCGCCTCCGTCGGTTGAGCGACACGGGCAAATCGCTGCCCGAGGCGCACAACATCGCTAACACCTGTCACACGGATTAAAGGGTGCTTTACACGCTGCGACATCGCTACCAATATATCGTCGGGGTCACGTCGTTAGTGACGCACATCCGGCGCCGGTAGCGACATCGCAGAGTGTGACAGCAAGGAGCGACGATCAACGATCGAAAACTTGTTCAAAATCGTTGCTCGTTGACACGTCGTTCATTTCCTTAATACCGTTGCTGCTACAGGGACGATGTTGTTTGTCGTTCCTGCAGCATCACACATCAGTATGTGTGACACCGCAGGAACGACAAACATCTCCTTACCTGCGTCCACCGGCAATGAGGAAGGAAGGGGGTGGGCGGCATGTTCCGGCCGCTCATCTCTGCCCCTCCGCTTCTATTGGCCGGCCGCTTAGTGACGCCGCAGTGGCGTCGCTATGACGCCGAACGCACCTCCCCCTTGAAGGAGGAATTGTTCGGCGGTCACAGCGACGTCGCTGACAAGGTATGTGCGTGTGACGCTGCCGTAGCGATAATGTTCGCTACAGAAGCGAGCACGAAATGTTGCACGAACGACGGGAGCGGGTGCTATCACGCACGACATTGCTAGCAATCGCTGTGACCGGGGAACCACCTCCTTTCTAAGGGGGCGGTTCGTTCGCCGTCATAGCGACGTCACTCAGTGGCCGCCCAATAGCAGAGGAGGGGCGGAGATGAGCGGGCCAAAATTCCCGCCCACCTTCTTCGTTCCTCATTGCCGGCAGGACGCAGGTAAGGAGAGGTTCCTCGTTCCTACGGTGTCACACATTGCGATGTGTGCTGCCGCAGTAATGACAAACAACCTCGCTACTCACCTGTCAACGATTTTTGGTGTTGGAGCGACCTCTCCAATACCAACGATTTTTACCTCTTTTGCGATCGTTTTAGGTCGCTCAGAGGGGTTACACGTAGTGATGTCGCTAACAACGCCAGACATGTGTCACAAACACCATGACCCCGACGATATATCATTAGCGATGTTTCAGCGTGTAAAGCCCCCTTAAGTGATGGATTGTGCTCCCGACTTCCCCTTCCCCTCACAATGATCTTTTCCTCACTTTCAATAGATGTTCCAATACAATAGATCTGGGTAGAGATATGCGGGCGTCACACGAGACGATCTATCGTGCAATATGTCGTCGGGGTCACGGTTTTCGTGACGCATATTCGGCATCATTTACGACGTTGTCCCGTGTGACACCTTCGAGCGACGCAGAACGTTCGCAAATCGTGTATCGTTGACACGTCGCTCATTTTTAAAAAGTCGTTTAATTTTCTTTGCGCCAGTTGTTCATCGTACCCGGGGCAGCACACATCGCTCCATGTGACACCCCAGGAACGATGAACACGGCTTACCTGCGTCCCGCGGCTTCCGCCGGCTATGCGGAAGGAAGGAGGTGGGCGGGATGTTTACGTCCCGCTCATCTCCGTCCCTCCGCTTCTATTGGCCGGCCGCTGTGTGATGTCGCTGTGACGCCGAACGTCCCTCCCCCTTCAGGAAGTGGATGTTTGCCACCCACAGCGACGTCGCTCAGCAGGTAAGTGCGTGTGATGGCGGTTTAACGACTTTGTGCGCCATGGGCAACTAATTGTCCGTGATGCACAAACGACGGGGGCGGATACGATCGCTCGTGCGATCGCACGATAGATCGTATCGTGTGACGCCCGCAATAGTCTATTGCTGCTAATGTGCATATGTATTTCCTGAAAGCATTGGAAGTATGAGTCTTGTTGCCATTTTGAAAATGTCAAGATTTTTTTTTAATACAGATTGTGATATGAAAAAAATACATTTCACTTTCAATAGATGTTCCAATACAATTGATATGGTCAGAGATAGTCTATTGCTGCTAATGTGCATGTATATTTCCTGAAAGAATTTGAAGGTCTGAGGCCAGTATGAAAACTGCAAGATTTTTTTTTTTTAATGCAGATTGTGATATGAAAAAAAATACGTTTCACTTTCAATAGATGCTTTATTACAAAAAATAAGGTCAGGGGTCAGTCTATTGCTGCTAATATGCATGTGTATTTCCTGAAAGAATTAGAAGTATGAGTGTTGTGGTAAGTGACCAGTGTAAAAATTGCAAGATTTTATTAATACAGATTGTGATATGGTAAACAAAATACATTTCACTTTCAATAGATATTGTGATACAAAAGGTACGGTCAAAGTTAGTCTATTGCTGCTAATGTGCATGTGTATTTTCTGAAAGAATTGGAAGTATGAGTCTTGTGGCAAGTGACCAATGTGAAAATTGCAAGACTTTTTTAATACAGATTGCGATATGGAAAACAAAATACATTTCACTTTCAATAGATGCCTCAATACAAAAGATAGGGTCAGGGGGTCAGTCTATTGCTGCTAATGTGCATGTGTATTTTCTGAAAGAATTGGAAGTATGAGTCTTGTAGCAAGTGGTCAGTATGAAACTGCAGTTTGTTTTTAATACAGATTGTGATATGAAAAGAAAAAAAAATACATTTCACTTTCAACAGATACTTCAATACAAAAGATAGGGTTGAGGTCTGTCTATTGCTGCTAATGTGCATGTGCATTTTCTCAAAGAATTGGAAGTATGCGTCTTGTGGCAAGTGGTCAGTATAAAAATTGCAAGAAAAAAATACATTTCACTTTCAATAGATGCTTCAATACAAAAGATAGGGTTAGGGTCAATCTATTGCTGCTAATGTGTATGTGTATTTGCTGAAAGAATAGGAAGTATGAGTCTTGTGGTAAGCAGCCAGTGTGAAAAATGTAAGAGTCTTTTTAAAATACAGAGTATGATATGAACAACAGAGTACATTTCACTTTTAATAGATACTTCAATAGAAAACATAGGGTCGGGGTCAGTCTATTGCTGCTAATGTGCATGTGTATTTCCTGAAAGAACTGGAAGTATAAAACATTATTAAAAGAGGACCTTTCACCAGGTGTAGCACGCTAAACTGACCATATCATAAAATAGTGGCCTAATAAAAGTTAGTTTTTATTTTAATTGTCCTCAGAGAGGAATCTCTGCTAATACCCACTTGGTTGAAGAAGAAATTAGAATCTAAACTTTACAAGCTAAAATCTCTGCAACAGAGAAGAGAACTGTAAACATAAAAACTGTTATATTCAGCTCTGCATCTGCTACTCCATTAGTTTTACATTCTCAAACTGGTGACTGGTCCTCCTTATACAGTAGGTCATTTTCTGATGATACATTCCCTTTTATATTGATGTCCTATACACTGATTAGCTGATCAAAGTGGCTTGGCAACCAAATTGGCAAAGTGTTATACATTGTGCAGTGCCCATGTGCGATACTGCAGGCTCCCTCCCATTCACTTGTATGAAAAAGAGCTTGCGGTACCATTCACCTCCATGACACAATAACGCATGACACTTCTGCTGCACCATTCACCATCAGATTGTGGCGTCTGACTCCCTGCAACCCCACCGATTAGCTGGATCGGTGAGTTGCCAGGAGTCGGACCGCCACAATCTGATCATGGGTTGAAAAAAAAGACACAAGTCCATCAAGTTCCACCTTTTTTGACCACTTTTTTTTATCAAAACAATATTTATAACCCACAATGCCATTGGTTGTTAAAAAAGTCTTCAGCCCTTTTCTGATCTAGTTATCTGCCATTACTAGCTCTTGTGGTCGGCATTCCACAGTGTGACTGCTCTAACTGTAAAGAACCCTTTCCTATTTAGCTGCCGGAATTGCCTTTCCTCCACTTAATAAATGTCCCCTGGTTCATTTAAGTCTTTAGAAGGGATAAGTCATGTGCCCGTCCTATGTATTGGCCACATATATTTCTACGTATAGATGAAATGTCCTCTGAGTGTCTCTCTCCTAAGCTAATCAAATCTAAACTCTCATCACAAATGATAATCTAGTTGCTCGCCTTTGAACCGACTCTTTAAAATTGCTTATCTGAAAGATTTGTAAGAAACAGTAAATTCCTGAAAATCCACCCGCTTCTTTTGCCACTTTTCAAAAAAAGGCAAATATTCCAAGAAAAATGGGTAAAATCTGTTATGTTCCTCCTTAGTATGTCTTCTAATGAGCCAACCAGATTTTATAAAGTGTGAAATGAAACTATAAAAGTTCTTGTTGGTGACAACAGAGATGTGAAGATCATGAAAACTACGATAAACTGATACACAAAGTATAGCAGGACATTGTATTGGCTTCCATTACACAGTGAGTAAGCTTTTTGGTTTTTGGGGTTTTTTTTTTTTTTTGCTAACACCCTAAGAGCCCTTCAAATTCTAATTCTTCTTTTGTACTGATAGGTCAACAAGGTCAGCCCTTATAGGATAAATATTTCTGGACAATGAAGGCAATCCAGGTTTCTTCCTATCTAACCCTGAACACTGGAAGCAAAAATCGAACTGATATACATAAACTATTATTCTCATCCCAAACAATTTTTTTTTACTCCTGACCTTATCATTTCTTCTCCTAACTATTCTCTATTATTGGATATGTGCAGACTGTGTAAGACTGGGGTGGCAGGGGACCACCAGTAACACCGATTCTGGGGGCCCATTGATCAACTTCATGCAAATATTACATTCACAAATTTACCTATGCTTCTATATATACTGGGTAGTTTGTAAAATGAATGCTGAGATGCTTCCTTAGGCCTAAGACAGACGGCATGAAAATTGGACCGAGTGGAGTGCGATAAAACATCGCATTCCACTCGGACCAATATTAGCCTGTGTGTTAGCGCACATGAGCGATTATTTTCTCGACCCCAACTGGACGGAGAAAACAATCGCGGCATGCTGTGATTGTAATGCAAGACTCTTTCTCTCACACCCATTCAAGTGTATGGGGCGGGAGAAAGATCGCACTGCACTCGCATTACACCGGTGTACCGCAAGTGCAGGGCGAGAATGGCAATAGCCGGCAATGGAGGAGAGAGGGAGATAAATCCCTCCCTCTCCTCCTCCGTGCTGGCCCACCCCTCCGCAGCACTGGCCCGCCCCTCCTCAGTGCCGGCCCGTCCCCCGCAGCTGAGGTCCGATCACATGATCGGACCTCAGTCGCAGGGACACTCGCATGACACTCGGCTCTGCTGTACTGCCAGCATGAGCCTAGTGTCATGCGAGGATTGCACCAGTGCCCCGTGTGGCCCCGGCCTTTGTCTGTACATAGTGAAACAAGTGCCAACAACTGATCAGGTCTGGGGGTAATTGATATACTACTGCTAAGGGGCCCACCAGAGGGTTCTCCAGTTCCCCTGTGGGCCAGTTCAAACCTGTGTGCAGATAACTTTTGTAGCCTGTACCATTTATTGTCAATTTTGTTTATCAATATTTGGCCTGATAATATCTGAAAAGAGATTGTCCACTACTTCTACATTGATGGCAGATCCTTAGGAGAAGTCATCAATGTCTGATCGGTTGGGGACCGACACCCGGCACCTCCGGCAATCAGCTGTTCTCAATGCAGGCGGTAGGAGGCAGATGGAAATGCTCAGCTTCGGAGTGCCCCATCTTCTGATAGTGGCCTTGGACAGGTACTGCATATCTGAATCCTATTGATTTGAATGGTAGGCAGATGTGCAGTACCCGACCGCAACCAGTATCAGAACACGGAGCAGCACCGGAACTGAGCATTTCTGGCTGCCTGCCTGGTCAGAGGGGGTGCCGGTTGTCAGACCCCGGCCGATCAGACATTGATGACTTATCATAAGGACCAGCCATCAATGTTGAAGTAGTGGACAACCCCTTTAAAGAAACCAGTGGATCATCTGCTACAAATAACTAAACCACAATCTTGTATCTATCGGATACTCCGCCACTTGCACTGTTCGATTGGCCACATTTTCATAAAGATCTCAGGTTGATGTGCAAAATGCCTTCAGTAATATTTTCAAATTAGGAGAGAAAAGGGTTAATAAACCGCGCTGCCGAAGAAAGGAGGATCCATGTAGAAGGAATTATTTTGTCTACACGTTTCAAAGCCGTATGGCTTCTTCCTCAGGACAAAATCATAGACATATATGATTTGTCCTGAGGAAGAAGCCATAAGGCTTTGAAACGCATAGACAAATAAAATCATTCCTTCTACATGGATCCTCCTTTCTACTGCAGCGCGGTCTATTAACCCTTATTTCTCCATATTTGAACTACATCTCCACGTGTGTTCTGCTGCAGCCGTATTTACGCCATTACAGTGGTTGTGACTCTCACACCCACACCAGGTGAGTCTACCTGTACAGCACCTCTGCTAACACTGTTTTAGGATAAGACCCTATTTGTGCTTACTGTCTCTTCCTGCACTTTTAACCATTCAGACATATCTTCACAGAGGGATTTATATTAGAAGCTATCATCTACCAGGAATTGGATACAATGGATACTTTTATATTTTCTCAATGTAGTACTCAGCATCCATAAGATTTAGTTAAGCTGCTACATATGGAGCAAACCTTCTGTGTGCACAAAGACCAGTCCACCATAGCCACACAACTGACTATGCGATTCACTAACGCTATTAATACAAAAACCATAAATATAGCTACAACATCTTGTAACTATATAGATTAACAGTGTATAATAATGGAACGTGGAATACTAAAGATAGGTCACCTTCATTTAAAGGGTCTGTTTAGCAGATTTTAAGGATATGGCCCCTTGTAATCTGTAATGCTACTCTGCTGGTGTCCCAATCTCTGTTGATCGGCTGCAGCAATGATATTACATCAACAGTGCTGCAGTCAATCATTGAACTCTGCGACTCCTGCCATCTACATCACCACTGAGTTCAGTGATTTGCAGCAGCGCTATTGATGTGTCTGTCTATCTACAGAGAAAGTAGCAGCAGTGAAGAGGCATCACTGGACCCAGGGAGGATTAGTAAACCATAGTTTGTTAATTTTCAAATCATTGACCCTTTGGACTAAAAATAGGGAGAGGGGATAACGGTTTTAAAGGGGGTGTCTAAACTTCATTCTTCAGGCATGCACCAATCTACTTCTCGGCTATCTGCTTGTTGGGGGGTCACTCCTGATGACTGACAGTTTGGACCAGCACTTTCCAATGCTTTTAGCCAGATTAGAGCCATCTTTACCTCTACAGGATTGGAGGAGTCCAGGGGCTCTGAAGGTGGTCGGATCCATTTTTGACTAGGTTCTCATTAGTACAGTGCTCTCCATTGAGGTCTATGTTGGGGTTTCTGTATTATGATGAGAACTCTGACAGTCATTCACTTGAATGAAGTAGATGGAGTCAAGGTGGACACATGATTAAGGACTCTTTTGTTTTAATGCGGTAGTCCGAAACGCGTAAAGTTTCCATGGAGTAACACTTCCTTTTGGTTTCACGGATGGAACTTTTTAATATTCATAAATAAAGTTTGGATGATTTTATCTTAGAAGAGGTTGTGCCGGATCTTTTTCCTTCCTCTACTACCTCAAAGTGGACACAGTCTGGCCTCCGTCCTGGCAGAATTTGTCTTTTTAAGACTTGCACCAAAATGTGATTTGCCATATTTTTGTGCATGTTTGAAATAAATGAATATTGCCAGGAAGGAAGCCAGACAGTGTCCACTTTGATGACCACTTCATTCAATTGATTTACTCCATCCGGGCTCTGTCATGGTCAGACTGCAGTTTTGTGGGGATGCTGACGGAAACCCCGATGCTCTCACCGGAGAGCATTTATGAATGTGAACCTAACCTTATAATGTATGCAATTTGAGTGAATTCTGGTGACAGATCTGACTTAAGCTCAGTCCCAATGGTTCTGAATAAAGGAGGCATAGGTACCATTGTTTGCGCATTGTCTTCCTGGGAGACTATCAGGTTTATAAGAGTGCTGTGTTGCAGATCTGTATAAAATGGATCAGTAATGTAGCCATGTATGTGGAAAATCTTTAAATATAATATATAGTAAGATATACAACTTATATAATTAACAAGGTGCCATGATCTCCAGATATCATTGTTGGTCCTAGAAGCTCTACTCCTGGGTTGTCTTCAGTAGAGGAGGGCATAACTTGTGATGTCTGTGACAGCCTGGTTGACTGGCTCATTCTAACAGTCTAGCCCCTTTGTTACGCTGGGCAAGCACTGTATTAGTGGGTCCACTGGACCAAAGGTACCGTTCATTTGCCTGGGGGAGCGAACTGGACCGGCTTCCGAGTCTTCTCTACTGCCAACAGAAGTGGCAGCAGGTACACACGCTGGTAATCAGCCAGCAGAGGGCAGACCCTAGCAGGTCAGCAGTACCCCGGCTTCTGGCGCCATGGACACAGTACAGTCTTTAGTTAGAAAAAGAAGCACCAGGCAGAGTAGCGGATCCATCTGGAATGGATGGATGATACGGCAGCAGAGACCGGCGCAGGTACTTGCAGTGGAGAGTATCATGTTAGCTGGCCGGCGTAAATGGTAGCTGCAGCAGCACATCAGCAAACTGGAACAGCCCTGAAATATAAACCACTGTCAGCAGCACCAAACAGCACAATATCAGCAGCACCACTATAGGACCTGACAACAAGCAATGTGACTAACTCATTTCAAAGGCACTTCCCTTAAGGGGAAGTGCCTTAAATACCTGCAGCTTCTCAGCTGACCTGAGAGGTACTTCCGGGTTAGTGTGCGCTGACCCTTTAAGAAAAAGAGCGTGGCCTCACGCCCACACTTCGCGAAGAACCCAAAAGGCTCTGGAAGGCAGCAGAATGGAGCAGGGATGGGACGGCCACAGCAGGAGGTCCAGACAGGTGAGGGAGCCAATGTCCTCGCCGGGGGAGTAGGGCAGGACAGTGCGGGGACATCAGCATGGGCGTTACACCCTTTCTCTGTGACAGCAGATATGTGCAAGAAGGGGGCTGGCTTAGCTATTAAACTGACGCAATAATCCAGGCCCCTTCACCTACAGCTCTTGTCACGCGTCAACACAGAAAACGTTTTCCTATGTTGAACACAAGCTAGATTTGGAGCTGCCATAGGACTTTTGTCAACTGAAATGTACGAGTAAGGTGTATATCCTGCTATTTTGCATACATTTAAATGGATAGCCATGGATGGCTGAGATGGGAATACCTGTCTATATGCGATATGCCAGCTATGTTTTTTTGTAACTCTTATTCACTTATATGGAACATACAGTAACAATTTAGCAAAACCAAATCCAAAGGTTCAATATCCCAGCAGCCTCTTACTGGAATAAGACTGTCCTTTTAAAGACAATTTTATCAAACTAGGTAAACCCCTTTCATGGCAAAGTATCTCAGTAGAGTTAAATAATGGGTAACTGAAATAGCATTAACCTTTAAAGGTGTTTTTCAGGCTGAAAACAAAAGTCTGCAGTCACTCTGTGACTGCTGAATCATGACAGTGTGCAATGCACACACTGCAACAATATCCCTGTATTTGTAGTGTGAGTGGGCGGTCATGTGACTGCATATAAAACAATTTACATACTTTAGATCACATGCCAACTAGTAGATGGCAACTAGTTGGCTTGTGACTGCAAGTATGCAAATCACATACATGTGGTCACATGATCACCCACAAGCACTGCAAACGGTAAATGTATCAGTGTGCGCAATGCACACTCTCAGGATCCTTCAGTCTTCTTTAATGAAGATATATGAGGCTCTGCTACAGGAAAGACAGTGGTGGATCTGCACCAACTAAATTTCTCGACTTGTATCTGGTTGAGATGGCTCAGAAGACGACATATCTCTGTCTGACGAGTCCCTTTTAACAGAAAACATTTGCCTGTTGCAAGCTTTATGTTCTGTACTACTGCCATGTTGTGTGTGTTTCCCATTACTCTATATATATAAGTTTGTGTGTTGAAGAATGATTGGGTAGTCATGGAATTATGGTCTCCCTTTGATAAAAGAGGTGGAATGGCAGCGTTGTTACTGTCCATTATCAAGATCACAGCCAGTGAATTGTGCATGCTGCTTTTTGTTATTGCCGGAAAGAGGATTTCAACCCTGACTTTATAGAAGACCTGTCAAATTTACTGACATGCCTATTTTAGTAAATACTTGCATTTCCTATAAAACACAAATGGACAAATTGTTGGTAAGATTGTCATAATGCAACCCCACAATGGTCACTGAAATAACGTAAAACCTCCAAAAGTAAATTTTCAATATAAAATTTACTGAATATCAACTAATGAAAATCAGACATTGCTTTTGAATTGTGGTTCAACATAAAAAAAAGAATGAAAATGGCCTGGGCAAAAATGATGGTGCTACAGCCGGAACGGCAGCAGTGGTTATGGCTAAGACGGGTGTGTGGACCCACTAGACCATAGATCATGGTCTTACCCTGGAGGGGCGTGACTAAGCGGCTACCTGGTCTTCTCTGGAGCCTCTGGTGGTGAGGTTAGGTTTGTGCTGCAGGTAGCCGCCGAGACCCAAACGACAAAAGGTGAGAGGGAGTCAGAGCCACAGTGGGACAGGAACAGGATCACTGGTAGGATGTATGCTGGTACAGGTACAGACGGGACGGCTGGTACAGAGAAGACATGGTCTCGTTCAGACAGGAACACGGATTCAGGAACACAGGCAGGTACCCGCACACAGGAAGGGATTCAGGAACTCAGACTGGTACCACAGCACAGGAACAGAATCAGAAACTCACGCTGGTTAAAGGGCACAGGAACAGAATCAGGAATTCAGGCTGGTACTGGGACAAAGGAACGGATTCAGAAACTCAGGCTGGTACTGGGACACAGGAATGGGCTCAGGAACTTAGGCTGAACTGGGACACATGAATGGATTCAGGATTACAGGCAGGTGTCTGGGCACTGGAACAGACTCAGGCACTCAGGTTTGGGTTCAGGATCAGGGCTAGTTCAGGCATATGGGTGAGTACCGAATCTGTAATAGGCTTCAGGGACCAATGAGCTTGTAGCCAAAAGGCACACTGGCTACAGGATGCAAACATTGCACAGGCACCTCTCAATAAGGGCGGGTGCCTTAAATACCTTGATACCAGCTATAGGCTGGAGACACTTCAGCAGTACGCGTGCCGCCACTTTAAGAAGCGCAGCCAGGAGACCCACGCAGCATGTGCAGGCCTGGGAGCCACACTGGGCATAGAAGCAGGAGGACAGCTAGGCAAACAGGGTAGGGAGCATGTTGACATCCTTGCCGGTTAATGCAGAAACACTGGCGTTACAGTTGATGTCCCTAGAAACGATTGAAAATAATTTGACCATAGGGGCATGTTAAACTAAGGTGTGACCTGTAATTAGCATAACAGGTTCCTACAAACTTGTAATCAGTCACTCTAACTATTGAGAGAGTGAAAAGTAGTCATTGTGCTGTTTGGCATCCTTGTGAGTACCACACTGAACATGGACCAAAGAAAGCTAAGAAGAGAGTTATCTCAGGAGATTAGAAAAAAAACTATAGACAAAACATGCTAAAGGTAAAGGCTATAAGACATCTCCAAACAGATTGATGTTACTGTTCCTACTGTTGCACATATTATTCAGAAGTTTAAGAACTATAGGACTGTCGCCAACTTTCCTGAACATAGCCTCAAGTGTAAAATTGATGACAAAATGAAGAGATGGATAATACAAATGGTAACCAAAGAGCCAAGAACAACTTCCAAAGAGATTAGAGGTGAATTGCAAGGTCAAGATGCATCAGTATCAGATCGAACGAACTGTTTCTGTCCTGGCCAAAGTGGACTTCATGGAAGATGACCAAGGAGGCAACCACTGTTGAAGGCATATCATAAAAATACAAGACTGGAATGTGACAAAATGCAAATTAACAAGCCACAAAACTTCTGGAAGAATGTCCTTTGGTCAGATGAGACAAAACTGGAGATTTTTGGCAAGGCGCATCAGCTCTATTTTCACAGATGAAAATATGAAGCAAACAAAAAAAAGATCATCGTACCTACTGTGAAACATGGAGGAGGCTCGGTTATATTTTGAGGCTGTTTTGCTGCATCTCTGGTATAATTAAATCTCATACTATAAAGGCATTCTGGAGCAAAATGTGCTGCCCCAGTGTCAGAAAGCTTGATGTGAAGTCACAGGTCATAATGGGTCCCCCAACCAAGGGCTGACTGGCACATTTCAGCCTGAGGGAAATCACAAGACAGTGGCCATAGAGTTGCAGTGGCACATATATTTAACCTGTTTATCTCTGGCCACTGCATTAAAACAGCATAGATACGGGAACAGAATGGAGCTTATTGCCTACATAGATATTGCAACAGAAGCAATCTGACTACATAGATATAGGAACTAAAATGATTGTGGTCTATTGCTGAGCAATGTAACCAATGTCTAATCATTGGAGGTCCAGCTAATATGACCCTGCTGATCCTTTGCAATATTACGGAAGATTCCATGATGTTTCAGTCCGAGAAATGACCAATCACTTTACATAACAGCTCTTGTCAAGCGACAAGAACACCAGACATCAACGGGGATCAAAAGCAAAACAGTTTTGAGACAGATGCCAGGTGAAGGGATCATTACCATGAACGGAGTACAAATGGTTGCACAAAATCACAATAATTAACGTTGAGTTTTGCACCGTCTGCGCTAATGTAGACCGCTGCGTTTTCCGTAAATCTTCAGAAACAATTGCATGGTATATGGCGCGCTCTAGAATATTATGTAAAGCCGTTCAATGTATAAGTCCTTATGGTAAAATGCTGCAACACATGAGCCGTAGAGAAAGGTTAACCCTTTCGAAATCTTGTCCTCCACTCTGTTCGATGCCACCTCATCAACCTCCTGTGGCCCCCTCTGTCTGTCCTTTCTCTTCCTTCACTGTTTCCATCCCTCCTCTCTGTCTCTTTCCCCCTCCTTCTCGCGGTCTCTCCCTCCTCCCTCTCTCCTTGTGCTCGCACTCCCGCACTGCAGGCCTGTTTATCCCCTGCAGTCCACTATCACAGTGAGAAATGTTCTGCACCTAGCATCTCATGTCAGGCTGCAGTAGGAGCTGTGTGGGGGCAACTGAGCGTCCACCCACCTGCAGCATTCACAGCCATTACTTCTATGCGTTCGGTACCCTACATACCGCCACTTTTAGCCCATCTGCATTGTAGTCACATCAGATACAATGTATCTGCAACATTCTACAACTACACTTTATTTGTAAATACACAAACTACAAATGTAACATCCTTTTTGTATCATTATCAGCATGCAAATAATGGTTTTATATCCCAGTGATAGGTACAAAGCGACTATTAATTTATTGTAATATACACCATGAAGCATAAAGTAGCCCCAGTAGATACATCAAAGGATTTTTCCTTTGTCTTAAGGGCAAATACATCATTGCATCAGTTAGCTTTATTTAATAAAGGATGCAAAGTGCTGACAAGATGAAGCCTCCATTTATAGTTTTGCACCATATTTGCACTAAGAAGACTTTATTAAATAAGTCTGCTAGCTGCACGTCTCCTCGGATCTCCGTGATTGAGTCTATGCCTTTGGCAGCTTGTAATGCTCTCGGAAAATGGAACATGCACATTGTGAATATAGGGGCTATTATTTTACCATAGAAGTGCAGCATACTCAATACACAGCCTAAGGCCTTTTGTACTATATATTATTAATATTTGTATTATCAAAACTATTATTATGTTGCGGCATTTCACAATTTATTTTATTTTTTTAGGGTCTGAATAAAGTAATGCAGCAGAATTAAAGTGCAGTAACTACAGAGGCCATGTGCATTACAAACCCTCAGAATAGTACCGGGGTTCCACCAGGTATAGGAGAACTTCTGGTGAGCACCGCAACACACAGGGTACACCGGGAATGGTGGGCCCTGGTGCTAGGGAGAAGGGAACAGGGTCACCTTCTAACAGTGGCGATCACAGATAGAAGAGGGCCCTGTGCAAGAACAATATATGAGCCCTTTGCAGCCCAAAAGTTTGGCATAATGCACAATACCTTCTGGACATGGGCCCCCTTAACTTTTGGGTCCCTGCACAGGTTGCACCGATGATATATCCGCACCCTGTCTCCTAACACTCACCTGAAGCTAATTACTGCACTCTCTATTATCCCTTCAGGTCCACCTCCCCTCGTCGCCAATCACGTGCCTAGGCCCCTGCGGACCCTAAACTCACCCTGGCTAGTGAAGTCCAGCGAGACGATACACTACAATGAGACAACACGAGGTAGGAAAGACAAACAGGAGACAGACATAACAAATAAAATTCTGTCAGGAAATTCTCAGCTGCAACACCTCAGCTTCCTCCAGAGACTGGTTCCTTCCAAGTGGACAGCAATAGGAATGAGCTATAGCCAACAGGGAGGGAAGTGAGGATCAGATGTTTATAGCAGAAGGGGGTGGCTGCAGCTGAGGATCCAACTACCTGTTAGAGCACTGCAGGATAGAAATGAACCTTAACCCTTTCAGTCCCAGATTAAATTAAATACTCTCCAACTCATGGTAAATTCGGGGTAAATGAAGAGTAAACGGTGAGCGGGCACTAAAGGGGCTTTACACGCAACAATATCGCTAACGAGATGTCGTTGGGGTCATAGAATTCGTGACGCACCTTTGGGTTCATTAGCGACGTCGTTGCGTGTGACACATACGAGCGACTGCTAACGATCAAAAATACTCACCTTATCGTTGATTGTTGACATGTCGTTCAAATCCCAAATATCATTACTGTTGCAGGACACAGGTTGTTCGTCGTTCCTGAGGCAGCACACATCGCTACGTGTGACACCTCGGGAACGAGGAACAACACCTTACCTGCGTCCCGCCGGCAACGAGGTGGGCGTGTTTTTCGGCTGCTCTCCACCCCTCCGCTTTTATTGGATGGCTGCCGTGTGATGTCGCTGTGACGCCGCACGAATCACCCCCTTAGAAAAGAGGCGTTTCGCTGGCCACAGCGACGTCACTAGGAAGGTAAGTATGTGTGGTCCTAGCGATGTTGTGCGCCACGAGCAGCGATTTGCCCGTGACGCACAACCGACGGGGGCGGGTCCTTTCACCAGCGACATCGCTGACAATGTCGCTGCGTGTAAAGCAGCTTTAAGGCCGATCTGTGATCAACAATGCGCTGTGACCTTCTGGTACCAGATTGCCCCGATTACATAAGGCCATGACACATTCATGACAACTACTTTTCCTCCTAAGCTCTGTTTTTCTCACACATGTCCCATCAGTGTTTTTCACAGATAGTACATGGGCCCATGCTATTCACATGTCCATTTTTTTGCAGACCAATTGCTCTAAGAAAAAAAAAGGAGACCTCTCACATATCAACAATGACTAAGTCGATAGAACTGTGGAAAAAAAAGAGCAAATCACACACACGTCATCAGTATGCAGTCCTTTTTTTGTGTTTTGTTTAATCTGAAGGAGAATCTTTTTTTGCATAAAATAAAAACTAATGACACTAATGGTAAAAAAGGCCAAGAAATAGTTGAAAATCTGTTCCAGCGCACTGTCTATATCAGTAGGACTTCCAGAAATAGCTGAGTGTTGTACTTGGTTTTCTTCTGCAGTTCCAGACATTGAATGAGTGAATGAACGAACGAATTAATGAATGAATGAAGCAGAGGTTGAGCACAATCATTCTATTGAAGCGGATGCTCCGCCGAGCCTTGTTCTTCAGTTTCCAGACCTCATTCGCAGAATCGCAGGGGCGCCGAGTGGTCAGACCACCAGCTATAAAGAAGTTATTCCCGTCCTATGGATGGGTGATAACTTTCTACTTGAGGAATAACTCTTCAGGCTGTGTTGCACACATTGCATTTTTGTAGCGGATTATTTTTACACATTTTTTGGGTGCAGATTTGTCACAAAACCTGAAGGATTTCCTAGTCACAGCAAAGTGAAAGAAAATCCTGAAGTCTCCTACACATGTTAAAGGGAAGCTATCATCAGGTTTTCGCTCCCTCATCTGAGTGCAGCATAATGTAGAGACAGAGATCCTGATTCCAGCGATGTGTCACTTACTGGGCTGTTTGCAGTCATATTGATAAGATTAATGTTTTCTCTGCTGCAGATCTAGAAGTCAGGGTTCGATTCCACTTGCGCACAGATTCTGATGTGAGAGCATCGGAAGCCATATGCTAATGAACCGCTGATGCGGGTGTCAGCTGAGGGTCATACGACTGTGATGCGATCGGATCACAGCTGCGGAGAAGAGGAAGGGAGCACTTTCTTCCCATTTCCTCCACGGCCTGTCTCTGCGTATATCACACTGAACTCAGATTACATGCAAATGCAATGCAATGTTTCACATGCTCCCATAGAGTTGTATGGGAGTGCGTGAGCCAAGACTCGATGCCAAACACCGCATGCTGCTATTCATTCCACATGCCGCTATGGCATGAGAAATCAATCACAGATGGACACTGCCCTATAGTTTTGCACTAGAGTGAGAACAATCTGATGTTTTATCGGATTGCACTAGCCCGTGCAAAAACGCCAGTGGAACAGTACCCTTATTCAGAGATCTTGAAAATGCTGGAGTACCTGCGGCAGGACAAGTAGTCCTGTAATGATAATCTCCTGCTAATTAAACAGTGATTTTATTAAAACTGCACCAAAACAGCCCTGTAATTGACACATCACTGGAATCAGGATCTCTGCCTCTACATTATGCTGCTCTCAGATATTAGGTTGCAAAAACCTGGTGACAGATTCCCTTTAAGTATTTTCACCTTAAAGATTTGGTGAAAACTTAATTCTTCAGTATGCAAATTCTTTCAGCATTTTTGCTGCCGATTTCCCATACTAATGTGAGGAGGAAAGATCTGCACCAAAAACACCTGTAAAAAAATAATCAAAAACATGTATTTTACGCTATGTTTTTCTTGTCAAGAGATGTAGAAAAGGTGCACAAATACTATACTAGTATCCAATCTATAATCTGTGTTGATCCAAGCAAAGGCAAAACCTCCATGAAGAAGTTGTTATATGAATCATAGCAGAAAGAAATCCTTCCCATCTTCAAACACAAGTGTCCTATCTTTAGGATTTAGTACCTATAATTTGTATTAAATATGCGGTACTTTTCAAAAAAAGGCACTTTGGACCTTTCAAATGTGCTCAATAAACCTTCACCATGTTGCAGCAGAGTTTAATAGTCTCATTACTCTTTGGCCAAATTTAGAGATCAGTGATTTCTCGTATCACGCAAAATCCTGACCGATTTTCATCAGTGTTTTGGATCAGATTTTCATCAGTGTTTTGGATCAGATTTTCATGTGTTTGGTAAATGCATCGATTTTTAGCATTATTGTTGCGTTTTCTCAAGCTTCTCCAATCCAATAAGAATGTTGCCGAATTATTTCACGGACCCATAGACTTGCACCGTATAATCTGTGACTTGGATCTTAATGGGGCTTGTCTCTGTGTTTTTGAGGAAGATCACTCAGCCCACAAAAATACATGGACGCGTGAACAGCACCTTAGAATATAATTGATATGAGGTCTATCTGTGAAAATTATGGATAGAAAACGTACGTGAAAAACTAATGAATGAATGAATGCGCTTTAACTGTGAAGAATCCTTGTCTGTGATTATGAAAATCAGGAGTGATTAGAAACCTATTTTCTCTCAAAAGAGTAAAAAGATCATTATACGGATTTGTGATTAAATCATCCCTAAGCCTTCTTTTCAGAAACACAGAAATGTGCAATGCTTCATCTCCACTAAGGTGGCTCTGCGGCTTGCTGGACACAACAGATTATAGCCGATGACTGATGGATCTATTGGACAGACATCCTGTAACGAGACAAATTTTAGGAGAGCCTTCCAATAAAAATGGGTTGTCCAAAGCACACAAACCCTTCAGGAATGTATATAGTTCTTAATATCAAACATAAAAATGGAATGGAAGCCAAGAAGTCAAACATTACAAGCCAAGACATCGAAACTTACAGCTTTACATGAAGGTTCATTGTTGCAATGGGTGAAAGGGTTTCTAATGTTTCAATCTTTTTTTATACAGTAGTAATCTTTATGAAATACACTATCAGAGTTCAATCCAATTTACAGATCCTAAGGGGTAATTTACACGTTGCGACATCGCTAGCATCGGCTAGGGATGCCGAGCGCGATAGCACCCGCCCCCGTCACACATGCGATATGTGGTGATTGCTGCCGTAGCGAACATTATCGCTACGGCAGATTCACACGCACATACCTGATCAGCGACGTCGCTGTAACTGCCGAACTATCCCTCCTTCAAGGGGGAGGTGCGTTCGGCGTCACAGCGACGTCACTAATCAGCCGGCCAATAGACGCCCACCTTCTCTCTTCTGCATTGACGTCGGGACGCAGGTAAGGAGATGTTTGTCGCTCCTGCGGGTTTACACACAGCGATGTGTGGTGCTGCAGGAACGACAAACAACATCATACCTGCGGTCGACCCGACATTATGAAAATGAATGACGCTACACAGATCACCGATTTTCGACGCTTTTGCGATCGTTTATCTGCGCATCTAGAATTTACACGTTGCGATGTCGTTACCGGCGCCGGATGTTTGTCACTAACGACGTGACCCTGACGATATTTCAGAAGCGATGTCGCAACGTGTAAAGCCCCCTAAGGCTACATCAAGGAATAAAATTCATTTAAAAAGGGGTTATCCACCTTAAAATCCATTTATATATTATCGTGGTGTGTTCCTAGAAACAGTCATTTCATGATAATCCTACAACCTAAACAGGCTGCCATCACCCGATAAATGAGCTAAATACTTGTTCGTCAGGTGAAATGATCTTTGGCAGCACAAAAAAAGAATTGTTCTCAGAAGCACATCATCAGTGAAATCAGGACTTGTGCCACTGAGAACAATGGCAGCTTATGCATCATCCTGTGTAAACAGGACTTGTGCTGCTGAGAACAATGGCAGCTTGTGTGTCATCCTGTGTAAACAGGACTTGCACTGCCGAGAACAATGGCAGCATGTGTGTCATCCTGTGTAAACAGGACTTGCACTGCCGAGAACAATGTCTTTTTCAGATTATTCAGGGCACATCTAAAGATGGGTTGGACTATGTAAACAGGCTATGAAATGACCACAGAAAAACAGTGATTTAGTGCCATAGTTCGGCCTGTGTATACAGACCCTTAAGCAGGCTTTACACGCTACGAGATTGCTACAGCGATCTCGCTGGGGTCACGGATTTTGTAACGCACATCCGGCCGCTGTAGCAATCTCGTTGTGTTTGACTCCTAGGAGCGATTTTGGATCGTTGTAAACACGTCCAAAATCGCTCCTCATTCACATGGGGGTCATCTCCCAATTATCGCTGCTGTCGCTTGGGCAAAGTTGATCCTCGTCCCTGCGGCAGCACACATCGCTACGTGTGACGCCACAGGAACGAGGAACCTCTCCTTACCTGCCACACGCCAGCAATGAGGAAGGAAGAAGGTGGGCGGGATGTTCGTACTGCTCATCTCCGCCCCTCCGCTTTGATTGGGCGGCCGCTTAGTGACGTCGCTGTGACGCCGAGCGAACCGCCGCCTTAGAAAGGAGGCGGTTCGCCGGTCACAGCGATGTCGCTGAGCAGGTAAGTACGTGTGACACTGCCGTAGCGATAATGTTCGCTACGGCAGCGATCTTCACATATCGGCATAACGATAGGGGCGGGTGCTATCACGCTCGTCATGTCGCAGCGTGTAAAGCCACCCTTAGACAATCCTTGGTCATATGCCCTCACTTAAAAGGAATCTGTCACCAGGATTTTGCCACCTCACCTAAGAGCAGCATGATGGAGGAAAAGAGACCCTGATTCCAGCGATGTGTCACTTCCTGGGCTGTGCAAGTGTAGCTTTTATAAAATCTCTGTTTAATCAGCAGTAGATTATCCTTACAGGACTACTTGGAGTGCTGCAGGTAGTCCAGCATATTCATGAGTTATTTCTAACTGCTAGATCTGCAGCAGAAAAAACATTGATTTTATCAAAATGACAGCAAACAGCTCAGTAAGTGACACATCGCTGGAATCAGGGTCCCTATCTCTAGATTATGCTTCTCTCAGACGGGACAGAAAATCCTTGGTGACAAATTCCCTTTAAGGCGGGCTTTGCACACTACGACATTGCAGCTGCGATGTCGGTGGGGTCAAATCGAAAGGGACGCACATCCAGCATCGCAGTCGATATCGTAGTGTGTAAATCCTTTTTGATACGATTAACGAGCGCAAAAACGTCCAAATCATATCATCGGTGTAGCGTCGGTCATTTCCATAATTTCGGAAGGACCGATGTTACGATGTTGTTCCTTGTTCCTGCGGCAGCACACATCGCTGTGTGTGAAGCCGCAGGAGCGAGGAACATCACCTTACCTGCGTCCTGCGGCTCACGCCGGCTATGCGGAAGGACGGAGGTGGGCGAGATGTTTACGTCCCGCTCATCTCCGCCCCTCCGCTTCTATTGGCCTCCTGCCGTGTGACGTCGCTATGACGACGCACAACGCGCCCCCTTAATAAGGAGGCGGTTCGCCGGCTAGAGCGACGTCGCAGGGCAGGTGAGTGCATGTGAAGCTGCCTTAGCGATAATGTTCGCTACGGCAGCTATAACCATGATATCGCAGCTGCGACGGGGGCGGGGACTATCGCGCTCGGCATCGCAGCATCGGCTTGCGATGTCGTAGTGTGCAAAGTGCCCCTAAGTAAACAGACAAATCTGGAGCTAAAAACAAAGGTTTCTCCTTCCAGAGACATATTCTAAACCAGCCTTTTTAAAGTCTTGACCGGTTGAAATAAACTTGTTTCTATGACCATGGCTAGTAAATATAATTGCCCTTTTGCTGCACTGGTCAAGTGTTGTTGATGCAATACCACTAAAGATGGGCAAATAGTAACTATTTGTGGTCGGATTATTCGTAACGAATCTCAAAGTACTATTCCGATAGTCGTCTCGAATAACAAACCTAATGCAAGTCAAAGGGAAACCCGAGCATTTTTATTGTCGCGATGAATGCTGGAATAATGTATTTTCTGGCGTATAAGATGACTTTTTAACCCCTGAAAATCTCAAAAGTCAGGTGTCGTCTTATACACCGGTGCACGCTGCTGCATTTCGCCCATTGTTTAGTAATGCCCTCCTACTGGTCCCCTTCTTACACACAGTACATTATTCTCACCTGTCTTCCGTTCCCGCGGTGCCTTCAGCTTCTTCTGTCAGACCGCAGGCCCATAAACTTCTCCGTGATAGCGTCCTGTACACAGGGCCACCGCTGCCGTCATTGCCTTACTGCAGTTGAATGCTTTGCGGTGCCAAAAAGCATTCAACTGCAGTAAAGCGCTGACAGCATTGGCAGCAGCGGCCCTGTGTACAGGACGCGATCATGGAGGGGTCTATGGGCCTCCGGTCCGCAAGAAGCACGCCTCCATGATCGCATCCCATACACGGTGCCGCTGCTGTCAGCTGTTTACTGCAGTTGAATGCTTTATGGCACCACAAAGCATTCAACTGCAGTAAAGCCATGATGGCAGAAAGCAGCCCCATGTATCGGACACTATCATGGAGGGGTCTATGTGGCTTGTGGCCTACAAGAAGCAGCTGAGGTCACCACAGGAACGGAGGAGAGGTGAGAATAATGTTTATTGTGTGTAAACAACGGCATAATACGGGACAAGAACGAGACCAGTAGGAGGGCATTACTAAACAATGGGCTCATTACTACAAGGAGGGACAAGGATGAGCACATTACTAAACAATGGGCTCATTACTGCAGGGGACATTACTAAACAATGGGCACATTACAGCAGGGGACATTACTAAACAATGGGCACATTACAGCAGGGGACATTACTAAACAATGGGCACATTACAGCAGGGGACATTACTAAACAATGGGCACATTACAGCAGGGGACATTACTAAACAATGGGCACATTACAGCAGGGGACATTACTAAACAATGGGCACATTACTCGGATCGACATATACTCGACTATATATGGTATATCCCAAACTCTCTATTTTAACTGGAAAAGTTGGGGGTTGTCTTATATGCCCAGTCGTCTTATACGCCGGAAATTACGGTAGTACTCTGTATTCCATAAGCATTATCCGAACACAAATAGTTACTATTTGTCCATCTCTAGATACCACCTTTGCAGGCATATAAAGAAAGACCAGAGGCAGAGGTAGAGAGCCAAAATTGCAGTAAGCACAGATGTATTTTGTAAAAGAAAATTCTATCGGACGACACCTTAAGATTATCTTTGCATTTCATTTACAGGTAAAAGGTTAATCCTGATACTTGTGCCTTTTTCTGGCCATGTTATTGTGCCGCCTCCATGGAAGCAGACGAGCTGCTCGGATCCAGGTACGCTGTGGCTCGAGGGTCTCCGGACCCGGGGTCGTGCAGCAACTCAAATGCAGGGGGAGTAGGTACAAGGAAATTTAGATATAGTTAGTGACGCCACCCGTGGTGTACGGTAATTGGGAGTACCGCCGCTGCCATTGGGAGTACCCGGGGTGATGAAGTGGGGCAACAATGTGTCGTAGCCCTCCACGGGTAAGGGGGATGTCCCGGGACTCGGTGTGGGATGCCGTGGGGTGCAGGGGTCACTCTCGTACTCACTCAGTTCATAAGCAGACGCTGACAACCGGGTAAACCAATTCTCTGGGTAGCGCTGCCGCTGAGGGGAGCTCGTCCGGGTTCCATCCCCTATAGTGTTGCCTGGTGATCCATGACCTGTCTCCTGGCACTAAGTTTAACTTCAACGTGGTGGCCTGGTAGTCTTAAACTTGCCTGACCCCGCTCCCCACTGTAGCTAAGTGTAGGAGCTTGCTCTCAGGGTTCACGCTTGGGATTTTCTGGACCGTTTTGGATTGGAAAGTCCTATCCCCCTTGTTGCGCTAATACCCCGATTCTGGAGCGGGTGGGAACAGATCATAAAGGCTCCGTTCTCCTCAGGTGAATTGTCGGGTTGCCTGAAGCTACTCCCCGACCTAGGGTCCGCGTACCCCGTTGTGACTTCGGTCCCGGACCGGTGACAGTGCTAGGCTGCTGGCCGTCCTCTTCGACAGGTCCAGGCACCTTGCCACAATCCCCTGCGACAGGGGGTCCGACTCCTCTAGGTCCAGACCACCGTCTGCAACCTAGACAGCTTCTCTTGGGAGCCACCGCTCTCGACCTCCTCTCACTCTCTTCACTCTACTCCTCTGACTGCACTCCTCACCTCCCCTCCCTAACCCCCCCAGGTGGGTGACTCTATTCCACTCAAGCGTGTGCCTGGTGGTGTGGTGCAGGGTGTATCTAGGATTTGATTTGCTGTTGGAGGCAACACTATTAGATAGGGACTCAGAACCAAGAAGGAGGTGGATACTGCACGGGAGATTAGGTTGTGCAACACCCTGTGACGACCTGATAGTCCAGGGGCGTCACATTATCAGCCCAATCCTCTTCCGGTCCCCTGTGTGTACATATAGGCACTACCAAAGCCTGCAGAAAATCTGCTTTCCATGAGGATTAAGATGAAAAATGTGCTGAAAGTCTTCTGTGATTTGGGGAGGTTACCCCTTTTTTTTGAAACACTGGTGGACACAATCAGGAGAGAGACCCTGTACAAAAACAGTGTATGGGCCCTTTGCAGTCCAAAATCGCATCATAATGTACAATTCCACCTACTTTGGAGCTGGAAATGGGCCCCCCGAACCCCCTGGACCCCAGGTTGCACCAATTATATGTCTGTCCCTGTCTAAGACATTCAAAAACAGCTGGTAAGTATGACTAGCGCCATCACAGACATTTATGGCATATGGCTTCCACCTCTTCATTCTTGGCAGTAGAGATCAGACTCCCATAGATCATAAAGTGATGACTTATCCTACCGTACCAATAAATCATCACATCTTAACATAGAAATAACTTTACTGTTGTATTTTTTTAGTTTTAAGGATACGTGCCACACATTTAGTATTTGCAGTAGATTGTTCTGCTTTAAAAAGCAGAGTGTCGGCGGAAAAAAATGCTGCTAAAATATGCACGTTTTTACCTGTTTTTTCCCCAAAGTATATCAGTGATTTTGTCCTGAAGAAGGAGTTTTCAAGACCCTGAAACGGGTTGAATAATAAATCACGATTTAATCCTCGAGTGATCATCTCCCTATTCCACGCAGCAGCGCGGGTTAACCCTTTTCCTTCTTCCATTCTCATATTGATGCAAAAGGAGGCTGCAAGTGCTCTGGGCGGGATGCAGCACTTTGACTGCCTCAGCTCCTACCGTGTTTCCCAGAAAATAAGACATGGTCTTATATTATTTTTTTTGCTCAGAAAAATGCACTAGGGCTTATTTTCGAAGTAGGTCTTATTTTTTTCTAAAACACAGCTATTCCCTATGTACCGCTAAGTTTATCATCAAAAGAAGGCAGTCACCCCCCCCAGAAGAATCGCACTTACCAGACACCAGACATATAGAGTTGGCAAGTGAATGGACTCTCACATACAGGTCTCTGTCATTGTCAGGACCCCCCGAGTTCTACAGCAGTTGCTCCCCATGTTGGCTGGAAGCAGTTAAACTCGCGCAGAGTAATTGAGAGCGGAGTAATGCTGCAACCCGATGTGTGTGTGTGTGAGAGCCAAGTGATACTGTGATCAGATGTATGTGTGAGCGGAGTGATACTGAGACTTGATGTGTGTGTGTTAGCAGAATGGGACCTGACAGTGATGCAGATCTCTATGGGAGAGCCCATCCACCATCGGCCATCACAGCTGTAGTTGTTCAGGGTCTAGTGGGTATGATTTTATGGGGGTCTGTCTTCTCTCTTTTGGGGGTATTTGTTTTCGTTAATGAAGTATTCTGCTGTATACTTTAACTTCTTTAGCTGCCTTCCTTATTGAAGGGCTTATTTTTACAGTAGGGCTTATATTTTAAGCATACTCCAAAAAGACCAAAACATTCCTGCTAGGGCTTATTTTCAGCATAGGTTTTATTTTCTGGGGAACACAGTAGTTGCAATCGCAGCTTAACTCCACCCTATACCAGGTGACTGTCAGCTCTGCTGCAGCATGTACAGTAAGTCACCAAGTGGAAGGCTGAGTAAGACGGAGCTTGATAGTGCTTTAACCCGCCCAGAGCACTTGCACCAACATTTTTATATCATTTCTAAAATGGATCTCTCTGAAACAAAGTAGCATTTAAGTAAAAAAAATGAATTCACTTGTATCTTTATAAGTGCACAACACATAATCAGTTAAGGATAGGGAAAGGGGGTGTAGAATAAGGGGCCAGATTCCTTTTAAATTCACCCAGTAACTTTTGCCCATACTCATTTTTTTTTTACTTATAAAGAAAACAGACCAGAGGACAAAAGGGACTAGTATAATAGAATAGAATACTTAATAGAATAGACTACTATATAATACTATAGAATACTATAATAGAATAGAATACTTATAAAAATGTATGAATATAATTAACTTTCAGTCAGTTTGTGTGAAGCTTTTATACCCATTAGGCCTCATTTATATATCCACCTTGCATGTATATGTGGGTTTTTTTTCACGGATACAACACGTACTCATTATAATCTATGGTGCTATTCACATGTACGTGTTTTTACGTGGACCGTGTAGAACTCATGGAGACATGTCCAATTTTTTTTTACATCGCTAGCATCGGCTAGCGATGTCGCAGCGTGTAAAGTCACCCTTAGACAATCCTTGGTCATATGCCCTCACTTAAAAGGAATCTGTCACCAGGATTTTGCCACCTCACCTAAGAGCAGCATGATGGAGGAAAAGAGACCCTGATTCCAGCGATGTGGCACTTCCTGGGCTGTGTAAGTGTAGCTTTTATAAAATCTCTGTTTAATCAGCAGTAGATTATCATTACAGGACTACTTGGAGTGCTGCAGGTAGTCCAGCATATTCATGAGTTATTTCTAACTGCTAGATCTGCAGCAGAAAAAACATTGATTTTATCAAAATGACAGCAAACAGCTCAGTAAGTGACACATCGCTGGAATCAGGGTCTCTATCTCTAGATTATGCTTCTCTCAGACGGGAGAGAAAATCCTTGGTGAAAAATTCCCTTTAAGGCGGGCTTTGCACACTACGACATTGCAGCTGCGATGTCGGTGGGGTCAAATCGAAAGTGACGCACATCCGGCGTCGCAGTCGATATCGTAGTGTGTAAATCCTCACTTAAAGTATCACGGATGAAAAGGGCCAATACATGTCTATGGGTCCAAGAAAATCACCTACAGCATACAGTTGGCATCTGTGACCATCTATGTTTAAAATTGCAAAGTATAGGAGAAGCTTTGTAATTTGTTTAGTTAAAGGGGTAATACACTACTAGGACAACCTCCTTTGAGTCCACATTTCCCCCAGGTAAAGTAATAAAGCTGATCGCGGTGTTGGAGCTTATGGTGGAGTTGTGATGTCATACAAGTCCCGTGTGACCAAACCAATTAATCAACAGGAAGTGAGTAATGTGGCTGACACTCACTTCCTGTTAAGAGTTTATCTAGTCCAAATGTACCGCTCCCACGCCTGTAGCAGCCGGGCTGCTCAGATCCGGATCCGCTGTGTGGCTCGAGGAATCCAATGGGGTTTCCCCGCACAGGTTCGAATCCTCTTCGTGACGCCAGTTTTTGGGGTGTGCCGCCCCACGCCTGTAGCAGCCGGGCTGCTCGGATCCGGATCCGCTGTGTGGCTCGAAGGATCCTCCGGACCTGGGGGTCACGCGGACATGCCAAATGAAAAGGGGGACGTAATTCTACGGGCTTAGCCGTATTCAGTTCGTGATGCCACCCACAGTGTGTGGTGAAAGGTGGCACCACCGTTGTTGTTGTGGGACACCCCGGGGGTGATGTAATGGCAGCTGGATGTTAACCCCTCCGTGGGTAGGGATGGTTGCCTGGGGCCCAGTGGCTCTGTGCTGGAGATGGCGATGGCAGGGGCCTGCGCGCCCGGACGTACCAGGGGATGTTTGGTTACTCACAGTAGAATAAATCACACAAGTCTTTTGGTAAACCAAGGTGCTGGTGGCCGGACGCCGCGGACGGATGTTCTCTGGTCCCCCACCCGGGTTGGTGGTCGCTGTCTTTTCCCTCTGCACTGTGTTTGCTTGTGTTTGGACTTCCTGGTATGGAACGCGGGAGTCCGCTCCCGGCTTGTTGTGTACCTGAGGAGCCGTGCCCGCTGACGCTGACCCGTGGGATCTACCAGGCCCTGGCGATTGCCCTATCCCTCTCTGTGGGTGGTTGACTGCGTTTGGGACTTTGGTTGGAACAGGACCTAAAATCCTGCCCTCAATTGGTTAATTAGCTAGGCGGTTGGTTTCGGTCCTGGCTTCAGGATCCAAGTACACCCCCTCTGTGCATGGTTTCCGGGTCGGTTCTCCGGTGTCGGTACCGGCGGGCTCCAACCCTGTCCCGGTCCACCTTGGACCTCCGGCTGCCGTCTTCCCGTCACCTGCTGACGAAGACCACCGTCTGCCACCTAGCCAAGGCAACAGGGCTCCGACCCTGGCGCCAGTCAACTTGAGCTTCACCTCCGCTGGAGCTACACCTAGCCCCAGCCTCCACTCCTTTCAACTTGAACTGTAGACTTTCTCTGATCTGAACTGTTTTCCCACCCTGGGCTGTCTAGACCCCTAGGTGGGCGTTTCCTAACCGCCTGGTCCCGCCCACTGGTGTGCCTGTCTTGCCCTGAGGGGTGTGGCTAGGTTTTCAGGTCGGCTGTGTGTAAGTCTGTGAGGGATGGTGTTATGCGGGGGCCTCTTGTGTGACTACCTGGTTTTGCCAGGGCGTCACACAAAGGTGGCGCCGATTGACGCGGGAATAATGTGATGTCACAACCTCATGTGAACCCAGGCACTGCAATCCCGGAGAACGCTGGAAGGGTGCCGGTATGGGAGGTATTGTCTTTAATATTTTACCTGGGGGAAACATGGAATCAAAAGGGGTTGTCCTAGTAGTGGACAACCCCTTTAATAAGCCATCTGTGAAAAACACTGATATGAAAAACGGGCAAACGGACCGTACCTGGATGACGCACTGATCCAAAACACTGATGACACCAGTACCATTTTTTACATACATGTTTAAATACAAATGTGTTAGAGGCCTTAGACATATGCCCCCACAGAAGCAAACTTTGATGCTATGATAAGTATCTAAGTATTCACACAAGGATTAAACAGCATGGTTGGTTTGACCACATCGTATTACATGGTGTTTTTGCTGATATCGTATTTTACCAGCTATAGAATGAGCTCTGAATTCCCATTCACACTTTGCATTACTCACTTCAGAAACCAGACAAACTTCTGATCTTCGCTGTTTTATTGTTGAATAGAATGGCGAATACTGACCCACTGCGTACCTCAAACCTGGGAGTTGGACTTTGTCAAGGCCCTGTTGATGTTCTCATAAAGGCCTTTCTGTATGGCTAAACAGCCCAGGGTCTAAGAGACTCCCAGATTGCTGTTTTACCGTAATATTTACGGTGTCTACTGACATCTCTTCACCTCTCTGGACCGAGAAGAGCATAATGGTACAATGCTTCACCTTCAAAGGGAGTGTACGTTAAACAAGAGGAGTAATCAGCTGCTTATTAGGACCAATGGACAGCACCATGGGCGGATATATTAGTCGTGAAAGCCGAGGCCTAAAAGGTGAAGGTGGCTATTTTACAGTCACTTTCCCCTGCATCCTGGGTGCAATTGAAGCCACTCAACGGCCTCATCCGGGGTTGAAAAAAAAAACAAAGATTTGCCCTCATGAATAATCCGGAGGCAAGCAGGGTAGACCATTCAATATATGAAAGGGTGCTATTTTCACCTCCAAAGCAGAAGAAATTGTGTAGTATGAGGAGCTATTGGACTGGAAGGGGACTATACATTATTCTTGCACTGGAGTCCTCTTCTGTATGTGTCTGCCAGTGGACAGCACCCCACCTACTTAAACTCCCAGCATCCTGGTGGGAGTTATCAGTTACAGTTTATCCTTGCTCCAGTTCACTCCTCTTGTTCAGTGTGTTAGATTTCAATTTGTGATCTCGACTTGTGTTGAGACAACCCTTCTGCCGGATGATTCTCTTCCTATCTGTCAAGCTATCACTAGGGGTGCAGGGACTTAGGTAGGAATAAAACTCCTGAGTGTAATTAGACAGAATCCCACTAGAGGTTGCTAACAGCAGGGATAGTCAGTCAGTCTGAGCTGGGATGTCACGTCAGTACATAGGAGAAAACAAGCCACAGTCAAAGAACAGAGCCGAGGTCGGATACCGGGAGAGCAAGTAAGCACAGGGGAGGACGTGGGGAATACAGGACAGGACAGGACAGGAGACCAGAGGACAGGGAGGTATGATGAAACGGATGGGTAGGAGGGACGGAGGTACAGACGGGCAGGAAGAAACAGAGGTCAGGTCAAGTTGGGGGGACAGAGGTCAGGTCAAGCAAGAGGGATGGAAAACAGATCGAGCAGGGGGAGCGGAGGTCAGGACAAACAGTACCAAGTAGCAGGAAAAGAATAAAAGAACTTCTCACAATACCGGAGCACACAGCAGAGCTGGAAATATCACTGGTGGCATCCCGGAGGCAGATATGGTGGCGTGACCCCCGGTACGAGGCCAGAACAAACAGGCCCCTCCCGGAGGCAGGATACATACACCGGATGAGGAACAGCAGAGCCGTGCATGAATCGTGACACTACCCCTGACCTCCCTGGTATTGATGTGGCTTTCAGTCCACACTCTGCCAGTTTGCTCAATCGGCCAGCAGCCACTCTGTGAACACAGCCTTGTGTAAGTCCAGATCCATGTACACAGGCTCAAAGAAGAAGGCCAGGACGCCCCCTGGGGTTTGATAGATGGAGTGGCTTGCATAATGCCTGTCCGAGAAAGCCCTATTAAGAGCTGCCAGCCTTCTACTGCCGGTGCTCCCTGACAAGAATCTCATTTCTTTGCACTCGGAATCCACTATTACTGCAAAAAAAGATTACATTTTGCTCTGGGCATCAAGGCCGGAAATGCTTCCAATCACTAAGGGGTTAATGCTCAACCATACGTCTTTGTTCCGAAAGACTGGCATAGGGACTTTATCTAATCTATATGGGCTAAGTCAGATGTGAGCCACAGCCGGTTGCACCGATGACTTCATTTTCTGCTCCTATGATGGAGACATATATTCGGTACAGCCTGCAAATTAAATTACTAATGCAGACGGGAAAATGCTGGTGTGCTTCTGCATTTAATTAGAGAGCCAGACCGGGGTGCGTGTGACTGAATGTACACGGGGATATCTAATACATGGAGCGCTTACGTGTGTGTGTCTGTGTGTGCACCCCTAACAGCCGAGCTGTGCCGCTACTGCGCACACATCACTTTACAAGGATGAAGTATTTGATGTGAAGGATGTAACAATAAGGCTGCCTTCTGGTGGTTGCAGAAGAAAATTGCAAGCTAGGCAGCTACAATTCTGCCTAGCAGCCAGATCCCTTATCCTATTAGTCTGTTACAATTAGCTTCAATCCCTTACTGCCAATAAGACACACAACCCCACAGTGCACGGACTCTAAAGCCCTCGGATTAGAACGTGACCGAAAGCGCAGAGGAAGCGGAGACCGTGCTCACATAAATCAGCCAATCCTCTGTCGATAAATCATTCATCACAAGGGGGCACACGGCATAGGACAGGGTACGACCTTCAGGACTGACCTATATGCTGCTTTTGGATATCCTTCTTCTTACCTCCTTGGGACGTCCCGCATTGGGTCCTCAGTTATTCCAGTTGCCACCTTCACATGGGGCAGTTCCGAATATTAAACTATTGGAAATAGAAAAAAAAGAATATAAACATATAAAAAAGCATATAAACTGCACTGTGTGTGTGCTCCTAACGTAATATCGGAGCATGAGACCCGCCATGGTCTGTCCTGGTACCAAACTTTGCCAGGAAATGGATACAATTCTTTAATAGGATTTTGGCAGAAAAGGACAACTCAAGGACATATTTACAAGGTCACTACAGTTTGGGGTTTTGCAGGTTTTAATGCATTTTGTTTAGCCAACAAAAGGAATAGATACAGAACAAAAGACAAAATCAATATATTTCCTTAACCTCTTCCTATCTGAGCCATTTTTCCCTTTTCGCACTCTCCTTTTTTCTTACCTCTTCCTATCTGAGCCATTTTTCTCTTTTCGCACTCTCCTTTTTTCTTACCTCTTCCTGAGCCATTTTTCCCTTTTCGCACTCTCCTTTTTTCTTACCTCCTCTTCCTATCTGAGCCATTTTTCCCTTTTCGCACTCTCCTTTTTTCTTACCTCTTCCTATCTGAGCCATTTTTCCCTTTTCGCACTCTCCTTTTTTCTTACCTCTTCCTATCTGAGACATTTTTCCCCTTTTCGCACTCTCCTTTTTTCGTCAATGGGCAATAACGTTTTTTTTTCAACAACGTATTAGGGCTTGTTTTTTCGTCAGATACTATATAATGTAAACCTGCCCATAAAAAATAAAAAAAATAAAAAATTTTTTTGGGGTTCATTGTGCAGTTAGAACGACCTGGCAACAGGATTCTGCAGGTCAGTACAATTATGGCAATACCAAACTTTTTTTTTTTCTTTTAAGTGTAAATGACTTTAAAAAACTAAGGGGAAAACTTTTCTACTTGAGGAGACTGACAAACCAATTTGGCTGCCAGTGAGGAGTCTTATACCTGCAATACTCCTATGGGAAATATTCAAATTGTCTCATCAGGGAGGAAGGAGACAAAGTCTAGTGCCACCTATTGGAAAACAGCAATCCTAAAAGTCAAAAGTGGTCCTTTAATGAGCCTTTTCATATGACTTAGAACTTATGTCAGATCAGAACCTCAATTTGCAGACACGGTGTTCTGGGGTAATTGCCCCTCATCAGTGCAAAGTATGAGATCTGATCTGGCTCTATGAGAAGCTATAGTGGGGTCTAAGGGAAAAACATGTTTCCTTGAAGAGACTGACAAACCAATCTGGCTGCCTGTAAGGAGTCTTATAGCTGCAATGCTCCTATGGGAAATATTCATATTGTCTCTTCAGGGAGGAAAGAGACAAACTGTCACCTGAACAAAAATGAACAAACAGTAACAAACTAAGGAGAAAAGCAAGACAAGTAAGGCAGCAACAAATGGACAAGTTTGTCTCCTTCCATCTAGAAGAGACAATTTTAAAAAACTAAGAATTGTTTTAAAAAATAAAATTTTTTTGTTACCATTTTTTTTTTCGAAAGTCCTGTGTGAAGACCTGTTTTTTCCACGGTGAGCTCTAGTTTTTATTGGTATCATTTTGGGGTACATAAGCCTTGATTGCATTTTTTTGGGAAAATGCTGTAATCCAATAACAGCAATCTTGGTATTTCAATTGTATTTTTTTTTACATCTTTTACCCTATGGTGAAATTATTTTATAATTTTAAAGATTTGACTTTTACAGATGCAATGACAACAATTATATTACTTTATTTCCAAACCGGAAAGAAGGGGATAATTTAAAAATTAAGCATCATTTTAATTTTTATTTCATAAATCAATAGTACACTTTAAAATAAACAAATTTGTAATGTATATATCATCACTCTCGAGTCATGGGTAAAATATGTGTTCAATTTATATAAATTTTCCCACTACTGAGATAGGAGATGACAGTTGCTGCTCTTAATAGTCTATGAAGTTAGGAGGGTGGAGCAGAGGCAGACACAGACATTCTGATACAAGTTCTCCTGAAACAACACTTACACTTTAAACTTAAGCTGTTTGTTTTTGGTTTTTACTTCTTTTTACATATTTTTACTCCCACTAGGGGACTTGAATATCTGACTGGCAGAGCAGTACATAGAGAAATTAAAGAGCTCAGGGAGGGATTCAAGGGAGTAACAAGATGGCAGTGATGAGGTCTACCAGCTACCATTGTAACTATGGTCAACCAAAAAATTTTAAAGACGTGTCCTATGGATAGGTCATCGTTGTATGCCCCCTTGAAGGTGTTGTCCACTTCATAAACAACCTCTTCTCAATCCGTGTTTCCTCCAAGGAAAATAATAACATCTATACTCCCCTACTGTGAAGGCGCCATTCCAGCGTTGTTTTCACTGGCTCTCCCGGGGCATGTGTAAAATTATGTCAAGCGATCCCTGCAGCAAATCAGCAACCACTTCACTGTACCTTCTTTCAGACAAAACAGAAATCCAGAGGAAGTAAGAGATCGGCCGAAGCTCTTACCGCATCCGCATCTCAATTATGTCCAAAGGAAGGGACAATGAAGTAACCCAGGGATCGTCATGTCAAGTGAGCCCTGGGAGAACCATTACCAACACTGCTGGAAAGGTGCCAGCAACAGGGGTGAGCATAACTTTTATTATTTTTTTATGAGGGAAACAGTGATTGAGAAGGGGTTGTCCAAGTGGTGGACAACCCATTTACGGTCCAAAACACATACGGTATTATGAGCTTAACGTCTGAAGAATGCGGCCTACTTTGGCCTTCAAAAAGCAGTGATTTTATTGTTTTCATCCTCAGATTTCAGAGCTGAGCCACTAATAAAGATTTCAGAGCTGAGCCACTAATTAAGAGTGGTTCTTGTTCTCGTGGACTCATTGTGGGTGGGTTATCTGAATAGCCAGCATTACTCTCCTCTACGGCAACCTTAGGAATGGCCTTTAATAACAAAGAAGTATAAGGGTTGTATGAATCATGTCCGACTTCAGTTGTGCAACCAAAGTCAATTCTATTAACCCATGAAGTTTCAGGAAATCTAATTTGCGGAAGAAATGCTGACAGTTTCAACAAGAAATAATGTGACTATGTAGCTGCACAACAGTGATGAATGTATTGAAAGTTAAAAAGCCCTGGAAAGTCATTTCTCCAGAAAGACATATTTCACAGAGGTGGAATAAGACAGGATGGCGGGGTGGTGGGCTGCAGCGAGAACAGCTGATCTTCACTTTAAATAAGACAGCTCTGGAAAATTGATGGCAAAACAACCAAATGTTAGATTAATGACTAACAGCAAACATGTCTGCTGATGGCACAGATTGAAGTCAAGATGTAGCAGTGTGTGCACTTTCATGGTATGTGTCAGTCCAGCAGGAGCTCGTCTATTAACCCCTTTACTTTTCAGGATGAAGAGCTGCAGCAGGAACAGGCTCATTCATGGTCCTATGGGTAAAATTTGGATACTATATTGTTGATCCGATTTTTTTTTTGCGCATCCATAGACTTGAATGGGAGAATCATCCAAAATACAGAAAATACAGAAGAAATTAGTGAATGCTGTGATTTTTTTCCCCCCACATTCGGTGCTTGTAAAAAAAAAAAAAGTCATCTGAACAGTCCCATTGATTAACATTGGTTTGACTCCTGTCCGTGTAAGATCAGTTCTTTCTCGGGAATATACCCCAATACTCTGATACACATTTATGACTCCATGCAGACAGCAATATGGTTGTGCCATGAGCCATATAGTTAGTGACCTTCATTGGATGTGATCCTTACTGCATAATCAGGACCAGAAAGCTTTGAAATATTCCTTACTCGATGATCCGATCCGGTGTCTAACCCTAAATAACTGAATTCCTGTCAGTACACATTCACACTTGAACTGTCAAGCTGTACAAAGGGCTGGTAACAAATAGTACAGCATTTTCCCCACTAGGTGGCAGCAGAGTAGTGAAGGAGAGTCAAAGTAACACTGTAAGATAAAGGAGGCTGAAGAACAGCAGAGTAACTTCAGCAGGCAGTTCACAGGCGAACCACCAGGGGGCAATAGAGTAGTCAAACAGTCAAGGTCTAGCAAGGAAAGTCAAGTCACTGCAGAGGGAGGACCAAGATCAGGTCAGAAAACAGAACCGAGGATGGATGCCGGGAGATCAGGTATACAGAGAGAAACCCAAAGGGCATAAGAAACAGGACAAGGCCGGAGGGTGAGAAGACACAAACAAGGGAAGGAGGATGAACCAGGATGGGTAAACAAATGCCAGGAGAGGGAAGTCAGTGACTGGGAAAGACGGACGAACAGGGGAGGGTACAAGTCAGGGCAGTCAGATCAAACAGGAAATATCACCAGAGCCAGTCACAGGCTGCAGAGCAAAACTATAACCAGCACTGGAATGCTGGTGCAGCGACCACATATAGTGTCTCCTGAAACCGGACCAAGGCTGATGGGAGTTAACCCCTGACATGACTAGGCCAGGTCTGGGAAACTCTGGAGCGGAGATACCGGTCCTGGATCATGACATAAGCATAGTTGAACATACTGTCCATAAGGAGTCCTGACTATGCAGATAATATAATCCTAAGGTGCGCCGGCCTCAACGTCTTAATACACATTTTTCCATTCAGCGTTACATACAATTTCTCTGTGGGAATTTGTTTGATGAAGATCTAATATGGGCTGAAACGTTGTCTTTCTGGATTGTAGTATTAAAGATTCTTCAACACTAAAAGGAGTGCTGGATCTTTTCATCTTGATTGATACAGGGTGGTGTAGCGCCGATGTTTCTGCAGGGACGCAGACTTAACGCCCAGGATGCGTCCCGTTCTCCACTGTTGCTGCGCGGCCTCCAATGTGCTCTCCTGGCTTTCTCCCCTCCCGGACCTTATATATGCTCGACAGGGATTCCAAGAGCACACGTATGACGGCCGAGTGCACACCAACCCTTCTCTTCTCCGACGCACTATTTCCAGAAAAATGCCTTTCAGCCTACGGCCTGCGCAATGCTTTCAGTCAATCAGTGTTCCAGTCTTCTACCTAGCTAGCTGTCAGGTCCCATTATCTATGTGTCTGTCACCCTGTACCTGCCTTCCCATACCTAACTGTACCTGCCAAGCTCACGATACCTATCTCTACCCGCTTGTCCAGCCTGCCTTAGTCACCCCGCCAATACCTGAGTCCGACACTGTCCTGGGGGTCAGCTACCATAGTCCTGGCCACTGTCCTGGGAGTGGTACCTTGCGCCCACCTCGCGGCGGACACTTAGTTAAGCCCCTCCTACTAAAGGGTAAGCTCAGTCCTCCTGTGGTCCAGCGGGTCCACTAATCCCGCTCGCTGCCCCTACACCGGCCACGAGCGTTACAGGTGGTGCCCTTCTCATGCATCCACAGATATGGAGTGGCGTCTATCTGACACATTATACTAAGTAGAAGATGAAGTGCTAATTCCGATAGGTAGTAGGACGTTCTCAAGGCTCTGGTCAGTGGCCATGGACTACTAACATTAATGCCTGCAAATCTTTTTGATCATTCCTAATAGCGCCCTATAGCTTAGGTGCTGGTAAAAGGTGTAACCCAGTCCTTAGTTAGTTGATGACAATAGGAAAAAGCCGATAGTTGCTATGGCAACCAGAAGCATTATAATGGCATGTGGGTCTACCATAGATAAAAGCACAATAGATAGGCTGCCTTATCTTGCACTATCAATATAAGGCCAAGTTCAGACGGGCGTATTTCATAGTCCATACACGGATTGCAATGACCACGGGTGTCACTACCACAACATATAGCCTCATATGTGGAAGGAGACCTGTAATCAGCCCAGATATTGCGGTTGATATAGTGACCATGAAATAAACCCATCTGAACCCACTGAAATGATAAATATAATGCATTGTACTACATAAGTGGTGCAGGGTATTATCAATGCCATGAAAGGATTACGTGTTCAAGTCCTCTCATGGGACTAATAAATAATGGGGAAAAAAATAAATAAATTTTGTTGTGTTTAAAAAAATAAAAAATAAAAATACAATTTTTCAGAATAAAAAGTTTTGACCCCTTTTTTGCATTATTATGACCTAAAAGAACATCCTGGTAAGGGGTCCACAAGTTTTGAGGGGGCCCAGGAGAAAGCTTCCGGATATATTATGGCTGTCAATCATTTGGATGCTACAAGCAAGGGGAACCGATGGGCAATCAGACAGGCTCAATGCCCCCATGGCTGCTATTTTGGTACTCCTGTGAAGCTCAGTCATGGGAGACCAGATTTTTCCTATATAATAATATCCTGTAGTATGGCAGTTTAGAATAAAATCGATCAAATGATCACAAGTTTAAATTCCCTAAGTAAAATAATTAAGTAAAAAATAAATAAAAATAAATTAATAAAGTTAAATCAATCCTATTTCCCCTTACAAAAAAAATAAAAGAACAAAATTAAAATATATTTGATATTGCTGCATCCATCAAAGTCTCATCTATCAAAATATAAAATGGATTAATCTGTACGATAAACATTGTAAACAGAAAAAAAAAAATCAAATACCAGAATTATGGGGTTTTTTTCCCCACTCACGTCACCTTCCTAAAAAGGCAAGAAATGAAAATGTTGTATGTACCCCAAATTGATATCAATAAAATGTCTTCTCACCCTAAAAAATACGATCCTTCACTCAGCTTCATCAATGGTAAAGTAAAAATGTCAGAGGTCTCAGAAAACGGCAACACAGAGATAATTTTTTTTACAAAATTCTGAAGGGGTTTTCTCACAAAGAAAGAACATTTTAATCAATAAATCTTGTAATAAAGAATATTTCATTATTTAATTGGATGTTAACAAAAAAAATGTGTCTGTGCTGAGATGATTTTATAAATGTGTCCCTTTTCCCCCCAAAATTTGAGTTGCGATGAATAAATTTGCATAAATTTCAATGCTGGAAATCTTGTAATTGTTCGTAAAGTACACGTGGGTGAGAGAAGAGACGACACCGTTGAGAGCTTACTCTACAGAAGAGAGGGGACCCCACTGACCATAAGAGATTACACTCTACAGGAGAGAGAGGACCCCGCTCTTTGTAAGGCCTAAAACACACTTCCGCAAAAAAACCGTACGTGTCTCACGGTCCGTTTTTCGGGTCCGTGTTCCGTTTTTTTGGGGCGTTTCTCCGGTACGTATGGCATGCGTGTGATGGAGCATGCGAGCCGTGTGTGCGTGTTGAATGTCCGTATTGACATAAAATACGTACGTGTGCTGTACGTGTGCCGTCCGTTTTTAAAGGCCCGCATTCTTACCCAATTAACGATTATAATCATTCATCATGAGATCCTGGTGTTGTTGTTTGCTTTCAAATGACCTGATAGATTGGAAACAAGTGTTTCAGATTTTGTGATGAAAAACGGACACGGACGATACGTGCTGAACACGGACATACTCTGTGTGTGGTCCGTGCAGGCACAGACCCATAGACTAAAGCGGGTCCGTGCCTGCGTGCTGCCGTACAAAAACGGACATGTTGTCCGTGTACTTACCACACGGACACACGTTCCGTGTGATTTTACATGTGTGTGCCATCTACCATTGAATAACATGGGTCTCCATGTCTCCGGTACGTGCAAATACGTACCGCACACGTACAAAAAAAACGGATGTGTGTTGCGGGTCTAAGATTGTACACTCTACAGGAGAGAGAAAGGGAGATTGGAACCCTGCTGTCCATAAGAGCTTACACTCTACAGGAGAGAGAGGGCCCCGCTGACCATAAGAGCTTACACTCTACAGGAGAGAGAGCACTACACTGACCATAAGCGCTTACACTCTACAGGAGAGGACACCACTGACCATATGAGCCTATACTTTACAGGAGAGAGAGAACCCCGCTGACCATAAGAGCTTACACTCTACAGGAGAGAGGGCCCCGCTGACCATAAGAGCTTACACTCTACAGGAGAGAGGGCCCCGCTGACCATAAGAGCTTACACTCTACAGGAGAGAGGGCCCCGCTGACCATAAGAGCTTACACTCTACAGGAGAGAGGGCCCCGCTGACCATAAGAGCTTACACTCTACAGGAGAGAGGGCCCCGCTGACCATAAGAGCTTACACTCTACAGGAGAGAGGGCCCCGCTGACCATAAGAGCTTACACTCTACAGGAGAGAGAGGACCCCACGGACCATAAGAGCATTAAAAATAACAATTAGAAATCTTTCAATTTTGACAAAGTGCTTTTCAGACCCTTAACTTTCTGTTGTTTCAGGAAATAATGTAGCGCCCCTGAGACACTCAGGGCACTACTGGGAACTGCATCCTCACGGGGATACAAGACCTACCCCCTGGGACCTGGAGCACCAGTGCCAGTAACACCCACACACACCAAAATCCTAGTTACCACTCCACACCAGGAGGCACTGCCTAGTGAGATAAGGGGAGGGCCACCTAGAGGGCTGAGTCTGACCAGGGAACTAAACAACCAGGTGGGAGGGGACAGCAGTCAGTAAGAGTCAGCCAGTCTAGGGAGTCGAGTGGTGCACAGTGACGTGCACAGACGTGCCTGAGAGCTGGGTCATGTAACGGTGACCCGGGGGCACAGTAGAGTAGTTGCCGGGGCAGGTACACCTGCGTACCGCTGGGACCAGAGCACGCACGGGGCACAGGGCCCTAGGTCAGGCGACAGTTTCAGACAGTCTGGCAAATACCTGCACAGTGAGGAGACCTGCACGGACCTCACTGACGCACAAATCCGGGGGTCCAAGCAGTAAAGCAAGGATCAGGGTTCAGACACATACACCTCTACAGGGTCCACACTGCCCGCCGGACGGAGGAGATTGCCACCTAAAAGGGACAGTCGGGCCCCAAACTGCTCCACGCTGCGTGGACCCAACCACACTGAGATTGCCGGGGACAGAGCAACCAAGTCATCAACTGGCACTGGAACCTGAACCAGCCGTCCAAGGGTCCAAGTGAGTAGAGACTGTTAATTACAACCCCGGTGTGGTCTCCCTTATTACTCCATCATACATCTCCAAGGCTCAGCCCTACCTGCGGAAGGCCTACCACCACAGCTGCCATTACCACCAGCCCTGGGAGTACCCACTTCAGCAGCAGTAGTTCCACAACATTAACCGCAACCAGCAGGTGGCGTCACACAAATGACTTTATTCTACCCTGTAAATACTCACCACCAAAGTGACATTCCCCAGTAGTAAACCGCCCGGGGCCAAGTACCGCATAGCATAACCCTGGGCGACACAATAACACATGTACATAGCCTCAGACCCCAGGACTATCTTTTGTACTGAAGTGTCTAATGAGCAGGTGCAACATTCATTGTGAAGGGAGAGGGAGCAGGGTCAGTTGTGACATCACTTATTGTGATTGGTGCACCCTGTGTATAGAGGTGTTATCTGCTATTGTAATCCTGCCTCTGCTGATAGTGAGCCTGAAGAAAACTCTTCCTGAAAGGATAGGATGTATAAGTCTAATAAAAAGCTCAGTGGTCAGTGTAAAAAATTGCAAGGTGACTAGTTTTGTTTTTTTAAAACAGATCACTATAAGACAAAATAAAAAATACACAAGCCTGATCTAAACAATAAGTCATTTTTTGACAACACATTCATGGGAGATCCTGGTGTGTTATTTGCACGGGCACCCATCACCCTGTTATCACGGGGTGCTGATGCCGTCTGAAAGCCCCCAGTACGGCCATCTTGGTACACCTGTGGGCTTTATAAGAGGCTGATTACCACTATATACCGTATGCTAAAAAATAAAGTGAAATGTGACATTAAAAGTTGTAAAAACTATAAAAATAGACGTTTGACTCCAAACAATAAATGGATAAAAGAGTATATGGTATCAGTGCATCCCGAAAAGTCCGATCAATCACAATATAAAATTATGTAACCCATAAGGTAAACACCATAAAAAAAAGAATTATCAATATTTTTCATTTTTTGGGTAAGGCGGCTTTCACACATCAGGTTTTTGCTGTGCGGCACAATACGGCGCTTTGCAGAAAAAACGCAACCCTTTTTTTTGCCGCCAGTTGCGTTTTTTCCGCATAGACTTGCATTAGCGCCATATTGTGCCACATGGCCTTGCGTTGTGTCTGTTTTTTGCCGGATGCGGCATATTTAGCCGATGTGGCGGTCGGATGGAACGTTGCCTGGCACGTTTTTTTGGTGCGGCGAAAAAACCGCATCGTGCCGGATCCGGCCGATGTGGCACGATTTACAATGCGAGCCTATGGACGCCGGATGCGGTTTTTTGCACTGCGCATGCTTGGTATCAAGCCGCATCCGTCAAAAAACGGACGGGCCGCATGGAAAAACTTATGCAATGGATCCGTTTTTTCCGCCGCATCCGTTGCATAGGTTTTTGAGCCAGATTGAAACGCACTGCAAAAACCGGAGGTGTGAAGGCAGCCTTAGTCCACCCCTCTCACAAATGCAATAAAAAATGAATAAAAAAAATTAAACTTCAGCTCAGCACAAAAAAAAATAATCCGTTACACAGCAACATGCAATAAAAAATAAAATAAAAAATAAAAAAAATATCTTTCGGTTGGAATTTTTATTCCTGTTTTTCAGCACTTTGTATGTTAAAAATGAACGATGTCACAGAAAAATAAAAAATCAAAAAAAAAAACAAAAAAAAGTTAAGACTTCTGGAAGTAAAAAACAAACAAGAAATAAATAAATAAATAAATAAATTAAATAGGGTCCAATATGACGGGGTTAATGTAGAACCAGTATAGAGAAGCCATATCCCAGTAGTAAACCATGCAGCTAATGGTTGCCCTCGTCTCCCAGCACAGTTCTGCGGTCCTCCTACACACAGACACGTACTGCCGGCTCTATGGTATTCAGCGGCGCGCCGGGAGATGTTTTTTTTCTTCTCTATGGTGAGTATACGCATAGCGTCATCACGTTCGGTTTTACGACACTCCTGGCACGTTCTGATTAGACGTTTTTGCGACAGTCCTGGCGGAATGTCGTAATGCGCTCCTTTCCGGCTCTCTTTTCACTAGAGCCGGTTCCTGAGAGAAGGGTACGTGTTGGCGCCTTGGAATAATCCGCCGCCATCCGGTTGAGAGATCGGTGAAAACAGGTAAGAGGCCGGTGTGTAAGGATGCGGGGCTGGTGGGGATGTGGATGATGGGACTATTTGTGGGATATTTAGGAGAATGACCTGGTCTGCGGGGGAGCAGAGCTCCACCATTATTATGGGGCAGGGAGCTGGCACTTGGCTGTGGGACTCCTCATTATTATTGGCTCCTTGTGACTGCCAATTTCTTGGGAATGGGCGAAAGTTCTGCAGTCAGACCGATAAGATCACTGTCAGCTTGTGTAAGAGATCACTGAATCCTATAACAGAGCGTACAAATACAATGTCCAGAGGGAGCTGTCAGCGGAGCCCGAGAGGGAACCGCCCCTTTAAGAAAACTCTGGTCCTTGTAAACTTAAAACAAAACCCTGTCCTTTACTCACCCTCCCCGGGTCCAGTGTTGAGCAACCGCTTCTGGTTTTGGTGCCTGTCACGCTGACAGCGCTGCAGCCAATCACTTAGTTCGGTAGCATTGAGCAGGGCGCTCCATCTACACCAGCACTGCAGCCGATCACTGAGCAGCTCTGAGCAGGACGCTCCTTCTACATCGGCCAATCACTGTGCTCAGCAGCTCTGAGCAGGGCGCTCCTTCTACACTGGTACTGCAGCCGATCACTGAGTTCGATAGCTCTGAGCAGGGCACTCTATCTACACCAGCACTGCAGCCGATCACTGAGCTTAGCGGCTCTGACCAGGGCGCTCCTTCTACATCGGAGCTGCGGCCAATCACTGTGCTTAGTGTTTCTGAGTAGGGTGTTTCTTGTACACCAGTGCTGTAGCCGATCACTGAGCTTAGTGGCTCTTAGCAGGGAGCTTCATCTATACCAGCTCTGCAGTCGATCACTGAACTTAGTGGCTTTGAGCAGGGAGCTCCATCCACACCGGTACTGCAGCCGATCACTGAGCTCAGCACCTCTGAGCAGGGCGCTCCATCTTCATGGACAACTACAGACACCGGAAGCAGCTGTACAGACTGCACTAGACCCGGGGAGGTTGAATAAGGCACAGTTTGTTTTTATAACAAACTGCAGCCCGGTGTTGGGTTTTCAAAAACTAGAAAGGATTTGATCGACTTTCGGGCATTTTGTGGGTAAAGCTTAGGGCACAGGCGTAGATGATGGACATAGAGTAAAAAATAAATCTACAGCAAAACGATTGACATCCAGATTTTACGGTGGACATTGCACAATGTCTGCAGCTTACATGGAGCGTCCCGACCGCACACAGACTGACAGCTGCTTGGGCAACTCTCCACATTGAGATTTGTAAGATTTATGGAAGTAGCGGTTCCACCGATTGTATCATTTATCATAAAAATGAGGCTGTTAAGTAGAAAGACACAAAGTGGGTCCCAAATTTTGGTGTGAGCTGGCGTCCGGGGGGACGGGGAGGGGCGGCGTCCGGGGGGACGGGGAGGGACGGCGTCCGGGGGGACGGGGAGGGACGAGGCGATTCCTAAGAACATAAATTAGATTTCAAAATTCTTAATATTATGTAGCTAATATGATTTTATTTTTTTTCTTCAGGCCTCTCAAAATGGCGAAATTCCAGGCACCAGTGATAAATGACAATCCCCTGGGCTGGGGGCCGTGTGCCGTACCTGAGCAATTCAAGGACATGCCCTACCAGCCCTTCAGCAAAGGAGATCGCCTGGGAAAGGTGCGTCCGTCTATCTGTCTCTAGATGTGACTTTACTGGAGCTCTATAGTAATGTGTCTGTGACGTCACCACGGTCTAACAGGGTGTGTCCTTTCTGCTTTCATTGATAAGGTTGCGGACTGGACCGGGGCCACCTATCAGGACAAGAGATACACCAGTAAGTGTCAGAGCGCCTCCATTCGACGCCGGGAGTTCATCCGCTCACTGGGAATTAAAATCGCACCGTATAAGAATGTCATACACACAGCAAAACAAGGATGCAGGGAAAATATGGCCATCTACGTACAGCTGATCATGTCATTAGAAAGACCAGGATACACCTGTTGTGGATAAGACCCCATTGCGCTTTTTAACCCCATAGTTCCTGATAAACACAGCAAAGGCCGAGATTAGTGATGAGCGGGAACTAAAATGTTCCATACTCGGATCGAGTTGGTTGGACGCGCAGAAGGGTTCAACAACCTCCAGGAAACTGAGTGAGACTACCGGCTGGGAAATCCAGCGTTTCGATTCCCCTGTTACTCGATCGAGCAGTGCCGCGTACACTTACTCATTACTAGCTGAGATATCGTCACAATCTGAGATGCCTCCTGTGATGTCCTGGTTATATTTGCTACATTAGGAGGGTTGTGTATATTGAAGACTGAATGTTAGAATCAATCTCTCGTACGTTTGTTTTTCCCTTTTAGACAAATATTCTTCCCAGTTTGGTGGTGGCAGTCAGTATGCCTACTTCCATGAGGAGGACGAGACCAGCTTCCAACTCGTGGACACCACCAAGATGCAGAAAACCGCGTACCAGAGGAATCGGCTGCGCTTTGCTCAGGTAAAGGAGGTGTATGAGGGAAGGAGAAGGGAGGTTACTGGCGGAGATTTGGACATGTAGCAAATAGGGCTGAGCGGATCAGAACTGTAAAAGTCCAGATCTGCGCGGCTGCGGGCTGAGACTACCAGCCCCCAGTCGGCTTTCTCGGCTGCGGATGAAAATTAGGGGGGACCACACGTTTGGTTTTTTTAAATTTTATATGAATAAAAAAAAAAAAAGCCGCATCACCGGCACAGCCGAGCACACTTCTGACAGGGAGCATGCATGTGTTTCTGTGTACATGCACGCTCATGCTCAGAGAGTGCCGGCTGATGTCATGTCAGACTTCTTGGAGTCTGACAGCGCATCACCGACACAGCCGCACACTTCTGACAGGAGCGTGCATGTGTTTCTGAAAGACATGCACGTGCGCCATACTGACCCGCAGACACTTGCACTGCTTTCCCCGCCCACCGGCTGTCCTGCCTGTGATTGGTTGCATTCAGCTGACACGCTGTCAATCAGGGTGGGGGCACGTCTAACTGCAACCAATTACACGCGCCGGTGGGCGGGCAAAACAATGAATATTGAATTGTCTGCTTTGGAAAAACGTGACCTGGAAGGAGTTTGCTGCCATGACACAGTCTCGGGTGAGTACACCGCACTCGCTCCTACCCCCGTATCCCTTCCACAAACTTTTTTAATTTTTGGATGCTTGTCTCCGTAGACTTATATGGGCACCGGAATCCAGAGCGGATCCGGATTTTTTTTTTTATTTTTTTTTTCAATCCGACAGTGATCCGCCGGTCTCGGATTTTGGCGGATTTGATCAACTCTAGTAGCAAATTCTCACATAATGGTTTTTCCACTATGTTTTACTTACAGAGAAATCTACGTCGCGATAAGGACAGAAGGAACATGCTGCAGTTTAACATGCAAACGTTACCGAAGAGCGCCAAGCAGAAGGAGAGGTGAGGAGGCCGCGGGACTGAGCGGTGCGGCTTCAGCACCGTGTGAGCAGCAGTCTGGTCGGGACAAGGTAAGAGCGTTACTACGTACTAAAGATCTGATTGATATCGCTCCAGGGATCGATTGAGGCTCCAGAAGAAATTCCAGAAGCAGTTTGGTGTTCGCCAAAAGTGGGACCAAAAATCTCAGGTAACAAAATGTTTCTTTAAAAAGAAAAAAGTTGGATTAGTTGTTGTCATAAAGTTAAAGTATAAGGATGTGACCCACCCCCTCCACATCTAATAGGCTCAGCTGAAACCTAGAGATTCCTCTGTAGAAGTCCGTAGTGACTGGGAGGTGAAGGAAGAAATGGATTTCCCCAGGCTGATGAAAATGCGTTACCTTGAGGTGTCTGACCCATTGGACATGTGAGTAATTCTGACTTCAAGCTGTCCCTCAAACCATTCGGGTTGGATTCTGCTTCAGCAGGTTTGGCGCATTGTCCTCTCTGATGGTCTACCGGGTTTTATCCGGAATCTGCTGCTCATATCATGATTCTGTCAACTGATTCGCCATTTTTTACGTCTCCTGCGTATCATATTTTGGATACAGATACTTGAAAGGTTAGAAAATGTCACTGCTCGGCATTTACTTGTCTGAGGCATACACTCGGGGACCATCAGTGACCACAGCCAGGATGGATGCCAGTGGTTGTCCGCAGAATGACGACCCACCGTAAAAGCATACCACTCCAGGACCTCTGTATAGGAAAGTGCAGTCTGATGCTATTTTATAAGAAAGGAGACAGTTGCACTCTGCAGTGCTAAGATATCTGGGATAATGAATATAGACATGCATTACTGCTATGAAAAAATGCAAACATTGAGATACTTAGCACACAAAAATGGCCAGTTTTATGTGAGCCCAACAGCCACAGCAAGGTGACTTTTTTTTTTTTTTTTTTTTTTGATGGATGCCAAGGCTTCTACTCAGAATGACTATCCACTGTAAAAGTATACCACATCGGGCCCTCTTTATAGGAGAGCGCAATCAGGTGCTATTTTCTATACGGTAAAACTAATAATATACAAGCGGAGGACCAGAAGCTCCTGACGTATACCATAGCCTCAGTGCACAGACGCCAATATCAAAGATTCCCAAATCTATATCACGTGCCCCTGGAGCTGTGGCTTTCTAATTCCATCATTTATAAGGTTGAAAAAAAAATAATAAAGGGGTTATTTACTACTGCACAACTCCATAATAATGGGGTTCGGGAAGTTCATGTAAAACAAAAGAAACCCATACTCTCCTCCATAGTCGGTGCTGCGGCATCTGTGCTGAGCGCAGCAGCTCATCGTTAGCGGCGTATCTACTGTGTTCTGTTCATTTATTGTACCTGAGACGTGCTGCTCCAGGAGGTATCAGTTCTGTTCTTTTATTTTCACCTTTCTGGAAGTGGACAACCCCTTTAATTCAATTCAGCCTATTCTGCTTTTATTAAAATTCTATCTTAAACCTGTTTTGAGTCGCTCAGGATGGTGTCACATAATAGTAACTCTCTTTACTAATTGCCCAATGTGTTTAACTGCTTAATTTGGAGAGTTGTGGCAGCAGTGCCAGTTAGTGATTGGCTGCAGCGGTCACATGTCCATACGAATAAAGGAGGAAGAAAAAAGGAGACGAAATGGGAAGTGTCAAACATTAGTTACATATTAAAGTGACTATTACTGATTATTTTACATGTGTGTGTGTGACAGGAGAGCCCCTTTAATAGGACGTATTACCTGGGTTTAGCATATCTTGTATTTCTTTGTCGCTCCTTATTGGGAGACCCAGACAATTGGGTGTATAGCTTATGCCTCCGGAGGCCACACAAAGTATTACACTAAGTGTAAAGCCCCTCCCCTTCAGCCTATACACCCCCGTACTGCTACGGGCTCATCAGTTTTTATGCTTTGTGCGAAGGAGGTCAGACATGCACGCATAGCTCCACAGCTTAGTCAGCAGCAGCTGCTGACTATGTCGGATGGAAGAAAAGAGGGCCCATAACAGGGCCCCCAGCATGCTCCCTTCTCACCCCACTCTTGTCGGCGGTGTTGTTAAGGTTGAGGTATCCATTGCGGGTACGGAGGCTGGAGCCCACATGCTGTTTTCCTTCCCCATCCCTCAATTAGGGCTCTGGGTGAAGTGGGATCTTTTCGGTCTCCAGGCACAGGAGACCGTGCTCCATCCACAGCTCCTGAGGACCATGCTGGATAGGAGCCGAGTATCGTTCAGGGACATGGCCCTGCTACTTTGAGGTACTCTGTGTCCCCGTGGGGACCGCGCACAGCAACACTCCAGCATTGCTGGGTGTGCTAGTGCACCGGGGACAGCAGCGCTGACTGCGTTTGTGCCATTACACACTTCAGCGTCGCTGAGTGTGTTCGTGTAGGGGGACTGCCGCGCTGACCGCCGCTGCCATGGTTATCACTGCGGCGCGGCTGGGACTGTTAGTGCGCCGGGGACTTCCGCGCCGACCGCGCTTATACGGCGGCCGCGCTTATAACTCGAGTCCCCGGCTTTTGCGGCCTAGTCTCGTTTTCTTCCCGCCCCCAGCCCTGCCAGTCAGGGGAAGGGCGGGACGCTGTACAGGACGGCAGCACTGAGGGCTGGAGCGTGCTTTGCATACTCCACCCCCCTCACTCTGCACAGTGGGGCACCAGTTCCCGCACTTTTCTGGGTCACGCCCACGGCTCCCTCCTCTCCTCAGGACGCCGGCAGCCATTCCTCTCAGCTCTGCTAACGCTGGAGAGGAGAGACAAGCTCAGGGAGACCCAGGCAGGAATTCTGGTGCCCACACAACCGCTTTGCGAAGGCGGTAAGCAGCACCTGTGGTGCTGGCCCCACTAGTGCAGAAGTGTACTTATAGATTATATGATTATAGACTATACTTTACACTGTATGGTGCACTGTTGATTTTTGTCTATATACCCTCCTGTATTGCTCAGAGGAGACAACAGCATGTCGTCCACAAATAGCAAGGGTGCCAAAGCACAGACTTACTATGCTGCCTGTGCAGCATGTACGGCTATACTGCCGGCAGGTTCCACTGACCCTCATTGTGTGCAATGCTCGGCCCCTGTGGCACTTTCTCAGCCGGAGCCTCTGCTAAGGGCGGCCCAGGGAGAACCACCTGTTAACACTGTCCAGGTGACAGGGACGGAGTTTGCAGTTTTTACTGGAAGACTTTCTGAGACTATGGCTAAGATATTAGAAGCCTTGCAGTCCAGGCCGGCATCTCAAGCCAGGGGCACTGTGGAATCATTGCCCCCTGGTCCCCCTCAGTTGGAACAGCAATGTCCTCCCGGGGTGTCTCATGGATCCCAGGGTGAGGTCTCTGACACGGACCGCAGCCCCAGACCGATTAAGCGAGCTCGCTATGATATCCCCTCGACATCATCACAATGTTCAGGGTCTCAGCGAGAGGACTCTCTGTATGATGAAGCGGAGGTAGCTGATCAGGATTCTGATCCTGAAGCCGCTCTCAACCTTGATACTCCTGATGGGGACGCCATAGTGAATGATCTTATTGCGTCCATCAATGAAATGTTGGATATTTCTCCCTCCGCTCCTCCAGTGGAGGAGTCAGCTTCTCAGCAGGAGAAATTCCGTTTCAGGTTTCCCAAGCGTACAAAGAGTATGTTTCTTCAGCGCTCTATTGGGAGACCCAGACGATTGGGGTATAGCTACTGCCCTCTGGAGGCCACACAAAGCACTACATTAAAAGTGCAAGGCCCCTCCCCCTCTGGCTATACCCCCCCCCGTGGTATCACGGGTTCTCCAGTTTTAGCTTTGTGTGCGAAGGAGGTCAGACATCCATGCATAGCTCCACAGATTTTAGTCAGCAGTAGCTGCTGACTATTTCGGATGGAAGAAAAGAGGACACATATAGTGTTCCCAGCATGCTCCCTTCTCACCCCTGGATTGTGTTGTAAGGTTGAGGTACCTATTGCTGGTACAGGGCTGGAGCCTGACATGCTGTTTTCCTTCCACATCCCCTTGTAGGGCTCTGTGGAAGTGGGATCCTGCCGGCCTCTAAGCTCTGATGCCGGGCTCCATCCACAGACCCATTAGAACCTGATGGAGACGGAGCAGGAGTACGATCAGGGACAGGCCCTGCATCATACAGGTACTCTGTGTCCCCGGCAGGCACAGACACACTCCGGGCTGGCTGGGTGTTGTAGTGCGCCGGGGACCGCAACGTGGAGTTGGTGTCCCTACAGATTACTGGGGGATTGTTTGTGTTTGGGAACGCAGCGCCGACCCCCTCTGGACCGGGCGGCGCTGCTGTGACTTGTGGTGCGCCGGGGATCCGCCGTCCGCGCTTTTACGGCGGCGGCGGTTATAAATTTAGTCCCCGGCTTTTTGGGCCTAGGACGCCGGCAGCTTCGTTTCGTTCCCGCCCCCACCCTGTCATTCAGGGTAGGGGAGAGACGCTGTTCGCTAGCAGCGACGAGGGCTGGAGCCTGATTTACATGCTCCAGCCCTCTCACTTGGCACAGAGGGAAGCAGGCTTCCCGCTCTTGGCCAGGAACGCCCAGGGCCCGCCCCCCTTCCTCTCTAGAGACGCCGGCAGCCATTACATGCATGCCTGGCTGGAGGAAGGACGCAAGGCTCTGGGAGACCTGGACTAGGGGCTATCTGGCGACCACACACCCGCTTTTTAAGCGGGCGGTAAGCGATTTTTCTGTGCTGGTCCCTCTAGTGCCTCACTGTGTGTCAGTGTACTGGGTACATATATATAGATATTGTATTTCTTGCACTGTGAGGTGCGCTTCTGGCTGCATATCCCAGATCGCTCTGTGGAAGCAGCAACATGTCATCCTCAAAACGCAAGGCGGCCAAGGCAAAAAGGGCTGTGTATACTGCGTGTGCTGCATGTGGGGCTAATCTACCAGCAGGCTCCGATGACCCCCATTGTGTGCAATGCTCCGACCCGGTGCTGCTTCGCCAGCCGGAGTCAGGAGAGGTAGTGACCCAGGCTGAGACGCTTGTAAGTTCTGCCCCGGTGACAGGGACGGACTTTGCAGTTTTTGCAGATAATATGTCTGTATCTATGGCAAAAATCCTTGAAACCTTGCAATCTATGCATGGGGCTCAGTCTCTGGGCACGGAGAGGCCTCTGTCCTCAGGTCCCCCTTACTTGGAATGTATCCAGCCCACAGGGGGGTCCCCGGCTTCACAGGCCGAGGATTATGACTCAGATGATGGCCCCAGCCACCCTAAGCGAGCTCGCTGGGAAAGACCCTCGACGTCTTCACACTGCTCAGGGTCTCAGCGCAATCAGTCTCCCTGTGATGTGTCGGATGAGAGTGATCAGGAATCCACTCCTGGAACCCCTCTCAACCTGGATACCCCGGATGGGGATGCCATGGTAAACGACCTTATCTCAGCCATCAATAGGCTGTTGGATATTTCTCCCCCAGCCCCTTCAGCAGAAGAGGCGGCTGCGGAGCAGGAAAAGTTTCGTTTCCTTTATCCCAAGCGTAAATTGAGTGCTTTGTTAGATCACTCTGACTTCAGAGAATCAATCCAGAAGCACGACGCTCACCCAGAAAGGCGTTTCTCTAAACGATCTAAAGATACGCGTTTCCCTTTCCCCCCTGAGGTGGTCAAGCGCTGGACACAGTGTCCAAAGGTAGACCCCCCCGATTTCCAAACTTGCAGCTAGATCCATAGTTGCAGTGGAGGATGGCGCTTCACTTAAAGATGCCAATGACAGACAGATGGACCTTTGGTTAAAATCTGTCTATGAAGCTATCGGCGCGTCGTTTGCTCCGGCATTCGCAGCCGTATGGGCACTCCAGGCTATTTCAGCTGGCTTAGCAAAAGTGGATGCTATCATGCATCCAGCAGTGCCGCAAGTGGCGCACCTTACCACGCAGATGTCGGCGTTTGCGTCTTACGCTATCAATGCGGTCCTAGAATCTACCAGTCGCACCTCAATGGCGTCCGCCAATTCGGTAGTTTTGCGCAGAGCCTTGTGGTTAAAGGACTGGAAAGCAGATGCTGGTTCCAAAAAATGTTTAACCAGTTTGCCTTTGTCTAGAGATAGACTGTTTGGCGAGCCATTGGCTGACATCATTAAGCAGTCCAAGGGTAAAGACTCCTCTTTACCACAACCCAGAACATCCAAACCTCAGCAGAAAAAGTGGCAGCAGAGGTTTCAGTCCTTTCGAGGTTCGGGCAAGACACCGTTTACCTCGTCCAAAGGGACTCAGAGGACGCAAAGAAACTCAGATTCGTGGCGGACTCACACACGCCCCAAGAAAGCAAATGGAGGTACCGCTTCCAAAGCGGCTACCTCATGACTTCCAGCCCCCCCCCTCCGCATCGCCGGTCGGGGGCAGGCTCTCCCGCTTTTCCGGCATTTGGATGTCACAGGTCAAAGACCGGTGGGTGACGGACATTTTGTCTCGCGGGTACAGAATCGAGTTCAATTCTCGTCCTCCAGCTCGGTTCTACAGAACCTCCCCACGTCCAGACCGAGCAGATGCTCTGCTGCAGGCGGTGGATTCCCTAAGAGCGGAAGGAGTGATTATCCCAGTCCCTCCTCCGGAACAAGGGCAAGGATTTTACTCCAATCTCTTTGTGGTTCCAAAAAAGGACGGCTCGTTCCGTCCTGTTCTGGACCTAAAACGGCTCAACAAACATGTGCACGCCAGGAGGTTCCGGATGGAAACCCTCCGCTCTGTCATTGCCTCAATGTCCAGAGGAGACTTCCTTGCCTCAATAGACATCAAAGATGCTTATCTCCACGTGCCAATTGCTACAGAACATCAACGTTTTCTACGTTTTGTGATAGGAGACGACCATTTTCAGTTCGTAGCTCTTCCATTTGGTCTGGCGACAGCCCCACGGGTCTTCACCAAGGTCATGGCGGCGGTGGTAGCAGTCTTGCACTCTCAGGGACACTCGGTGATCCCTTACCTAGACGACTTATTGGTCAAAGCTCCCTCTCAGGAGGCATGTCAGCACAGCCTGAATGCTACGCTGGAGACTCTACAGTCTTTCGGATGGATCATCAACTTTCCAAAGTCGATCCTATCACCAACTCAGTCACTAACGTATCTTGGCATGGAGTTTCATACTCTAGCAGCGATAGTGAAGCTTCCGCTGGACAAGCAGCGGTCACTACAGACAGGGGTGCAATCTCTTCTGCAGGGCCAGTTGCATCCCTTGCGGCGCCTCATGCATTTCCTAGGGAAGATGGTGGCAGCCATGGAAGCAGTTCCCTTTGCGCAGTTTCATCTGCGCCCACTTCAATGGGACATTCTCCGCCAATGGGACGGGAAGTCAACGTCCCTGGACAGGAAAGTCTCGCTTTCCCAGACGGCCAAAGACTCTCTACAATGGTGGCTCCTTCCCACCTCATTGTCTCAGGGAAGATCCTTCCTGCCCCCATCCTGGGCAGTAGTCACGACAGATGCGAGTCTGTCAGGGTGGGGAGCAGTATTTCTCCACCACAGGGCTCAGGGGACGTGGACTCCGCAGGAGTCCACCCTTCAGATCAATGTTCTGGAGATCAGAGCAGTGTATCTTGCTCTACTGGCCTTCCAACAGTGGCTGGAAGGAAAGCAGATCCGAATCCAATCGGACAACTCCACAGCGGTGGCATACATCAACCACCAAGGAGGGACGCGCAGTCGGCAAGCCTTCCAAGAAGTCCGGCGCATTCTAATGTGGGTGGAGGACAGAGCATCCACCATATCCGCGGTTCACATTCCAGGCGTAGAAAACTGGGAAGCAGACTTTCTCAGTCGCCAGGGCATGGACGCAGGGGAATGGTCCCTTCACCCGGACGTGTTTCAGGAAATCTGTCGCCGCTGGGGAGTGCCGGACGTCGACCTAATGGCATCCCGGCACAACAACAAGGTCCCGGCATTCATGGCGAGGTCGCGCGATCAAAGAGCTCTGGCGGCAGACGCCTTGGTTCAAGATTGGTCGCAGTTTCAGCTCCCATACGTGTTTCCGCCTCTGGCGCTCTTGCCCAGAGTGCTACGCAAGATCAGATCCGAGTGCAGCCGCGTCATACTCGTCGCTCCAGACTGGCCGAGGAGGTCGTGGTATCCGGATCTGTGGCATCTCACGATCGGTCGACCGTGGTCACTGCCAGACCGACCAGACTTACTGTCCCAAGGGCCGTTTTTCCATCAGAATTCTGCGGCCCTGAACCTGACTGTGTGGCCATTGAGTCCTGGATCCTAGCATCTGCTGGATTATCTCAGGGAGTCGTTGCCACAATGAGACAAGCTAGAAAGTCGAATTCGGCTAAGATCTACCACAGAACGTGGAAGATTTTCTTGTCCTGGTGCTCTGCTCAGGGAGTGTCTCCCTGGCCATTTGCATTGCCCAAGTTTCTTTCCTTTCTGCAATCGGGGTTAGAAAAGGGCTTGTCGCTCAGCTCCCTTAAAGGGCAAGTTTCGGCACTATCCGTGTTTTTTCAGAAGCGTCTAGCACGTCTTCCTAAGGTGCGCACGTTCCTGCAGGGGGTCTGTCATATTGTGCCCCCGTACAAGCGACCGTTAGATCCATGGGATCTGAACAGGGTACTAGTTGCTCTCCAGAAGCCGCCTTTCGAGCCTCTGAAGGAAGTTTCCTTTTCTCGGCTGTCGCAGAAAGTGGCGTTTCTTGTTGCGATCACATCGCTTCGGCGAGTGTCTGAGCTGGCAGCTCTGTCATCTAAGGCTCCCTTCCTGGTGTTCCACCAGGACAAGGTTGTGCTGCGCCCCATTCCGGAGTTTCTTCCTAAGGTCGTATCCTCTTTTCATCTTAATCAGGATATTTCCTTGCCTTCTTTTTGCCCTCATCCGGTTCACCGGTATGAAAAGGCCTTACGTTTGCTAGATCTGGTGAGAGCACTCAGAATCTACATTTCCCGCACGGCGCCCATACGCCGTGCCGATGCACTTTTCGTCCTTGTCGCTGGTCCGCGCAAGGGGTTGCAGGCTTCTAAAGCCACCCTGGCTCGATGGATCAAAGAACCAATTCTAGAGGCCTACCGTTCTGCGGGGCTTCCGGTTCCTTCAGGGCTAAAAGCCCACTCCACCAGAGCCGTGGGTGCGTCCTGGGCATTACGCCACCAGGCTTCGGCTCAACAGGTGTGCCAGGCAGCTACCTGGTCCAGTCTGCACACTTTCACCAAGCATTATCAGGTGCATACCTATGCTTCGGCGGATGCCAGCTTAGGTAGAAGAGTCCTGCAGGCGGCAGTGACGCCCCCGTAGGGGAGGGCTGTTTTGCAGCTCTAACATGAGGTATTTATTTACCCACCCAGGGACAGCTTTTGGACGTCCCAATCGTCTGGGTCTCCCAATAGAGCGCTGAAGAAGAAGGGAATGTTGTTACTTACCGTAAATTCCTTTTCTTCTAGCTCTTATTGGGAGACCCAGCACCCGCCCTGTTGTCCTTCGGGATGTTTTTTTGTTGTTTGCGGGTACACATGTTGTTCATGTTGAACGGTTTTTCAGTTCTCCGATGTTATTCGGAGTTAATTTGTTTAAACCAGTTATTGGCTTCCTCCTTCTTGCTTTGGCACTAAAACTGGAGAACCCGTGATACCACGGGGGGGGTATAGCCAGAGGGGGAGGGGCCTTGCACTTTTAATGTAGTGCTTTGTGTGGCCTCCAGAGGGCAGTAGCTATACCCCAATCGTCTGGGTCTCCCAATAAGAGCTAGAAGAAAAGGAATTTACGGTAAGTAACAAAATTCCCTTCTTCTGGACCACTCTGACTTCAGAGAGGCAGTCCAGAAACACCGAGCTTGTCCAGATAAGCGTTTTTCCAAGCGCCTTAAGGATACACGTTACCCTTTCCCCCCTGACGTGGTCAAGGGCTGGACTCAGTGTCCCAAGGTGGATCCTCCAATCTCCAGACTTGCGGCTAGATCCATAGTTGCAGTGGAAGATGGAGCTTCACTCAAGGATGCCACTGACAGACAGATGGAGCTCTGGTTGAAATCCATCTATGAAGCTATCGGCGCGTCTTTTGCTCCAGCATTCGCAGCCGTATGGGCACTCCAAGCTATCTCAGCTGGTCAGGCGCAAATTGACGCACTCACACGTACGTCTGCGCCGCAGGTGGCGTCTATAACCTCTCAAACGTCGGCATTTGCGTCCTACGCTATTAATGCTGTCCTGGACTCTGCGAGCCGTACGGCGGTTGCAGCCGACAATTCGGTGGCAATACGCAGGGCCTTGTGGCTGCGGGAATGGAAGGCAGATTCGGCTTCCAAAAAGTGCTTAACTGGATTGCCATTTTCTTTTTCGCTCCTAATTGGGAGACCCAGACAGTGGGTGTATAGCTACTGCCTCTGGAGGCCGCACAAAGAACTACACTTAAAAGTGTAAGGCCCCTCCCCTTCTGGCTATACACCCTCCCGTAGGAGTACGGATTCCTCAGTTTTAGCTTTGTGCGCAGGAGGTCAGACACGCACGCATAGCTCCATTGTTTTTAGTCAGCAGCAGCTGCTGACTAAGTCGGATGGAAGAAAAGAGGGCCCATACAGGGCTCCCAGCATGCTCCCTTCTCACCCCACTGTATGTCGGAGGTGTTTGTAAGGTTGAGGTACCCATTGCGGGTACGGCGGCAGGAGCCCACATGCTGATTCCTTCCCCATCCCTTTTTACAGGGCTCTGGGTGAAGTGGGATTTACTGGTCTCCAGGCACTGAGACCGTGCTCCATCTACAGCCCCTGGAGAAGATGCTGGATGGAGCGGAGTACATCAGGGACATGGCCCTGCTTCCTCAAGGTACTCTGTGTCCCCGTGCATTTGGCGCTCACACCGCAGCATGCTGGGTGTTGTAGTGCGCCGGGGGACATCAGCGCTACGGCGCTTGTGCCATGGCCTCATTCAGCTTCGCTGAAGCAGGCACACTTCTGGGAATCGGTCGCGCCGGCCGCTGGGACTGCGGCGCGGCTGGCACTTGTGGTGCGCCGGGGACTTCAGCGCGGCCCGCGCTTTTACGGCGGCCGCGCTGATAACTCGAGTCCCCGGCTTTTGCGGCCTGCTTCCGTTCGTTCCCGCCCCCAGACCTGCCAGTCAGGAGAGGGGCGGGACGCTGGCCACTTCTGGAAATCGGTCACGCCGGCCGCTGGGACTGCGGCGCGGCTGGCACTTGTGGTGCGCCGGGGACTTCAGCGCGGCCCGCGCTTTTACGGCGGCCGCGCTGATAACTCGAGTCCCCGGCTTTTGCGGCCTGCTTCCGTTCGTTCCCGCCCCCAGACCTGCCAGTCAGGAGAGGGGCGGGACGCTGGCCAGTGCATCAGCGCCGAGGGCTGGAGTCGTTTTTACATACTCCAGCCCTCACAATCGGCACAGAGGGGACACTGTTTCCCGCACTTTTGTTTGGGAACTCCCACGGACCGCCCCTCTCCACAGACGCCGGCAGCCATTCCTGCTGACACGCTGAGCTGCAGAGGGGAGACCCAGACAAGGAATTCTGCACCTCTTACCCGCTATTCAGCGGGCGGTAAGCAGCCCTCAGGGCTCACCCCCTCTTGTGCCAGTAGTAT